>NW_026562659.1:0-65689 GCF_027474105.1 Poeciliopsis prolifica
GACATACTATAGTATGACGTCCGAAAAATTGAAAAAAACGACATACTATACTATGTCGTACGAAAAATTGAAAAAAACGACATACTATAGTATGTCGTCCGAAATATTGAAAAAAGCGACATACTATGTGGTCGAAAAAAACGACATACTATAGTATGTCGTCCGAAAAATTGAAAAAAACGACATACTATACTGTCGTTCGAAAAATTGAAAAAAACGACATACTACATACTATGTCGTACGAAAAATTGAAAAAAACGACATACCATAGTATGTCGTCCGAAAAATTGAAAAAAACGACATACTATACTATGTGTCGAAAAATTGAAAAAAACGACATACTATATACTATGTCGTACGAAAAATTTAAAAAAACGACATACTATATACAGTATGTGGTCAAAAAATAGAAAAAAACGACATGTCGTCCGAAAAATTTAAAAAAACGACATACTATAGTATGTCGTCCGAAATATTGAAAAAAACGACATACTATACTATGTCGTCGAAAAATTGAAAAAAACGACATACTATAATCTATGTCGTACGAAAAATTTAAAAAAACGACATACTATATATAGTATGTGGTCAAAAAATAGAAAAAAACGATATGTCGTCCGAAAAATTGAAAAAAATGACATACTATACTATGTCGTCGAAAAATTGAAAAAAACGACATACTATACTATGTCGTCCGAAATATTGAAAAAAACGACATGTCGTCCAAAAAATTGAAAAAAACGACATACTATATACTATGTCGTATATAGTATACTATGTCCGAAATATTGAAAAAAAACGACATACTATAGTATGTCGTCGAAATATTGAGAAAAAAACGACATAGTATGTATTTACTATGTCGTGCTAAATATTGAGAAAAAACGACATACTATAGTCTGTGGTCGAAAAATTGAAAAAAATGACACTATAGTTTGTCGTCGAAAAATTGAAAAAAACGACATACTATACTATGTCGTCCGAAATATTGAAAAAATTGAAAAAGCGACATACTATAGTATGTGGTCGAAAAATTGAAAAAAATGACATACTATAGTATGTGTCGAAAAATTGAAAAAAACGACATACTATATACTATGTCGTACGAAAATTTTAAAAAAACGACACTATATATAGTATGTGGTCAAAAAATAGAAAAAAACGATATGTCGTCCGAAAAATTTAAAAAAACGACATACTATAGTATGTCGTCCGAAAATTGAAAAAAATGACATACTATATACTATGTCGTTCGAAAAATGGAAAAAAACGACATACTATAGTAAGTCGTCCGAAAAATTGAAAAAAACGACATACTAAGTATGTGGTCGAAAAATTGAAAAAAATGACATACTATATAGTATGTCGTCCGAAAAATTGAAAAAAAGTCATACTATACTATGTCGTTCGAAAAATTGAAAAAACGACATACTATACTATGTCGTATAGTATACTATGTCCGAAATATTGAAAAAAAATGACATACTATAGTATGTCGTCGAAATATGAGAAAAAACGAAATATAGTATGTATTTCGGACGACTATGTCGTGCTAAATATTGAAAAAAATGACATACTATAGTCTGTGGTCGAAAAATTGAAAAAAATGACACTATAGTTTGTCGTCGAAAAATTGAAAAAAACGACATACTATATACTATGTCGTAAAAATTTTAAAAAAACGACATACTATATATAGTATGGTCAAAAAATAGAAAAAAACGATATGTCGTCCGAAAAATTTAAAAAAACGACATACTATAGTATGTCGTCCGAAATATTGAAAAAATGACATACTATACTATGTCGTTCGAAAATGGAAAAAAACGACATACTATAGTAAGTCGTCCGAAAAATTGAAAAAAACGACATACTAAGTATGTGGTCGAAAAATTGAAAAAAAATGACATACTATAGTATGTCGTTCGAAAAATTGAAAAAAACGACATATTATACTATGTCGTCGAAAAATTAAAAAAACGACATACTATATACTATGTCGTACGAAAAATTGAAAAAAACGACATAGTATATACTATGTCGTACGAAAAATTGAAAAAAAACGACATACTATAGTAAGTCGTCAAAAAAATTGAAAAAAACGACATTCTAAGTATGTGGTCGAAAAATTGAAAAAAATGACATACTATAGTATGTCGTCCGAAAAATTTAAAAAAACGACATATATTGTATGTCGTCGAAATATTGAGAAAAAAAAAATTGAAAAAAACGACATACTATAAACTATGTCGTACGAAAAATTGAAAAAAACGACATACTATATAATATGTGGTCAAAAAATAGAAAAAAACAACATGTCGTCCGAAAAATTTAAAAAAACGACATACTATAGTATGTCGTCCGAAAATTGAAAAAAACGACATACTAAGTATGTGGTCGAAAAATTGAAAAAAATGACATACTATTGTATGTCGTCGAAATATTGACAAAAAACGACATACTATACTATGTCGTTCGAAAAATTGAAAAGAACGACATACTATATACTATGTGTACGAAAAATTGAAAAAAACGACATACTATAGTATGTCGTCCGAAAAATTGAAAAAAATGACATACTATAGTGTCGTTAGAAAAATTGAAAAAAACGACATACTACATACTATATCGTCCGAAAATTTGAAAAAAACGACATACTATAGTATGTCGTATGAAAAATTGAAAAAAACGACATACTATTGTATGTCGTCAAAATATTGAGAAAAAACGACATACTATAGTATGTCGTCCGAAAAATTGAAAAAACGACATAAGTATGTCGTTTTTTGAAAAAAAACGACATACTATAGTATGTCGTCCGAAATATTGAGAAAAAGCGACATACTATAGTATGACGTCCGAAAAATTGAAAAAAACGACATACTATATACTATGTCGTACGAAAAATTGAAAAAAACGACATACTATAGTATGTCGTCCGAAATATTGAGAAAAAGCGACATACTATGTGGTCGAAAAAAACGACATACTATAGTATGTCGTCCGAAAAATTGAAAAAAACGACATACTATACTGTCGTTCGAAAAATTGAAAAAAACGACATACTACATACTATGTCGTACGAAAAATTGAAAAAAACGACATACCATAGTATGTCGTCCGAAAAATTGAAAAAACGACATACTATACTATGTCGTCGAAAAATTGAAAAAAACGACATACTATACTATGTCGTACGAAAAATTTAAAAAAACGACATACTATATACAGTATGTGGTCAAAAAATAGAAAAAAAACGAAATGTCGTCCGAAAAATTTAAAAAAACGACATACTATAGTATGTCGTCCGAAATATTGAAAAAAACGACATACTATACTATGTCGTCGAAAAATTGAAAAAAACGACATACTATAATCTATGTCGTACGAAAAATTGAAAAAAACGACATACTATATATAGTATGTGGTCAAAAAATAGAAAAAAACGACGTCGTCCGAAAAATTAAAAAACGACATACTATAGTATGTCGTCCGAAATATTGAAAAAAATGACATACTATATATACTATGTCGTTCGAAAAATGGAAAAAAACAAATATACTGTCGTCAAAAATTGAAAAAAACGACATACTGTACTATGTCGTCCGAAATATTGAGAAAAAACGACATGTCCGAAAAATTGAAAAAAAACGACATACTATACTATGTCGTCCGAAATATTGAAAAAAACGACATACTATACTATGTCGTCGAAAAATTGAAAAAAACGACATACTATATACTATGTCGTACGAAAAATTTAAAAAAACGACATACTATATATAGTATGTGGTCAAAAAATAGAAAAAAACGACATGTCGTCCGAAAAATTTAAAAAACACATACTATAGTATGTCGTCCGAAATATTGAAAAAAACGACATACTATACTATGTCGTCGAAAAATTGAAAAAAACGACATACTAAGTATGTGGTCGAAAAATTGAAAAAATGACATACTATAGTATGTCGTCCGAAAAATTTAAAAAAACGACATACTATTGTATGTCGTCGAAATATTGACAAAAAACGACATACTATACTATGTCGTTCGAAAAATTGAAAAAAACGACATACTATATACTATGTCGTACGAAAAATTGAAAAAAAAACGACATACTATAGTATGTCGTCCGAAAAATTGAAAAAAAACGACATACTATAGTATGTCGTCCGAAATATTGAAAGAAACGACATACTATACTATGTCGTCGAAAAATTGAAAAAAACGACATACTATATTCTATGTCGTACGAAAAATTGAAAAAAACGACATACTATATAGTATGGTCAAAAAATAGAAAAAACGACGTCGTCCGAAAAATTTAAAAAAACGACATACTATAGTATGTCGTCCGAAATATTGAAAAAAATGACATACTATATATACTATGTCATTCGAAAAATGGAAAAAAACAACATATTATACTATGTCGTCAAAAAATTGAAAAAAACGACATACTGTACTATGTCGTCCGAAATATTGAGAAAAAACGACATGTCCGAAAAATTGAAAAAAACGACATACTATACTATGTCGTCGAAAAATTGAAAAAAACGACATACTATATACTATGTCGTACGAAAAATTAAAAAAACGACATACTATATATAGTATGTGGTCAAAAAATAGAAAAAACGACATGTCGTCCGAAAAATTTAAAAAAACCACATACTATAGTATGTCGTCCGAAATATTGAAAAAAACGACATACTATACTATGTCGTCGAAAAATTGAAAAAAACGACATACTATAAACTATGTCGTACGAAAAATTGAAAAAACAACATACTATATATAGTATGTGGTCAAAAAATGAAAAAAACGACATGTCGTCCGAAATATTGAAAAAAATGACATACTATAGTATGTCGTCCGAAAATTGAGAAAAAACGACATGTCCGAAAAATTGAAAAAAACAACATACCATAGTATGTATTTCGGACGACTATGTCGCAAAATATTGAGAAAAAACGATACTATAGTCTGTGGTCGAAAAATTGAAAAAAATGACATACTATAGTTGTCGTCGAAAAATTGAAAAAAAACGACATACTATAGTTTGTCGTCGAAAAATTGAAAAAAACGACATACTATAGTATGTCGTCCGAAATATTGAAAAAACGACATACTATAGTATGTCGTCCGAAATATTGAAAAAAATGACATACTATACTATGTCGTTCGAAAAATGGAAAAAAACGACATGTTATACTATGTCGTCGAAAAATTGAAAAAAACGACGTTATACTATGTCGTCGAAAAATTGAAAAAAACGACATACTATATGTCGTTCGAAAAATTAAAAAAAAAGACATACAACATACTATGTCGTACGAAAAATTGAAAAAAACGACAAACCATAGTATGTCGTCCGAAAAATTGAAAAAAAACGACATACTATATACTATGTCGTCCAAAAAATTGAAAAAAAAGACATACTATACTATGTCGTCCGAAATATTGAAAAAAACGACATACTATACTATGTCGTTCGAAAAATTGAAAAAACGACATACTATACTATGTCGTTCGAAAAATTGAAAAAAACGACATACTATATATGTCGTTCGAAAAATTGAAAAAAACGACATACAACATACTATGTCGTACGAAAAATTGAAAAAAAACGACATACTATAGTATGTCGTCGAAAAATTGAAAAAAACGACATACTATATACTATGTCGTCCAAAAAATTGAAAAAAAACGACATACTATACTATGTCGTCCGAAATATTGAAAAAAACGACATACTGTACTATGTCGTCCGAAATTTGAAAAAAAACGACATACTATATGTCGTCGAAAAATTGAAAAAAACCACATACTACTATGTCGTACGAAAAATTGAAAAAAACGACATACTATATATGTCGTTCGAAAAATTGAAAAAACGACATACAACATACTATGTCGTACGAAAAATTGAAAAAAACGACATACCATAGTATGTCGTCGAAAAATTGAAAAAAACGACATACTATATACTGTCGTCCAAAAAATTGAAAAAAAACGACATACTATACTATGTCGTCCGAAATATTGAAAAAAACGACATACTATACTATGTCGTCCGAAAAATTGAAAAAAACGACATACTATACTATGTCGTTCGAAAAATTGAAAAAAACGACATACTATATATGTCGTTCGAAAAATTGAAAAAAACGACATACAACATACTATGTCGTACGAAAAATTGAAAAAAACGACATACCATAGTATGTCGTCCGAAAAATTGAAAAAAACGACATACAATATACTATGTCGTACGAAAAATTGAAAAAAAACGACATACTATAATATGTCGTCCGAAAAATTGAAAAAAACGACATACTATATATATGTCGTTCGAAAAATTGAAAAAAACCACATACAACATACTGTCGTACGAAAAATTGAAAAAAACGACATACATAGTATGTGGTCCGAAAAATTGAAAAAAACGACATATGTGGTCGAAAAATTGAAAAAAAATGACATACTATAGTATGTCGTCGAAAAATTGAAAAAAACGACATACTATAGTATGTGGTCGAAAAATTGAAAAAAATGACATATATACTATGTCGTACGAAAAATTTAAAAAAATGACATACTATATAGTATGTGGTCAAAAAATAGAAAAAAACGATATGTCGTCCGAAAAATTGAAAAAAAATGACATACTATACTGTCGTCGAAAAATGAAAAAAACGACATACATAGTATGTCGTCCGAAAAATTGAAAAAAACGACATACTATAGTATGTGGTCGAAAAATTGAAAAAAATGACATACTATAGTATGTCGTCGAAAAATTGAAAAAAACGACATACTATATAGTATGTGGTCAAAAAATAGAAAAAAACGATATGTCGTCCGAAAAATTGAAAAAAATGACATACTATACTATGTCGTTCGAAAAATGAAAAAAACGAAATATTATACTATGTCGTCGAAAAATTTAAAAAAAAGACATACTATACTATGTCGTACGAAATATTGAAAAAAAGACATGTCGTCCAAAAAATTGAAAAAAACGACATACTATACTATGTCGTCCGAAATATTGAAAAAAACGACATACATACTATGTCGTCGAAAAATTGAAAAAAACGACATACTATATACTATGTCGTACGAAAAATTGAAAAAAACGACATATATAGTATGTCGTCCGAAATTGAGAAAAACGACATACTATGGTCGAAAAAACGACATACTATGGTATGTCGTCCGAAAAATTGAAAAAAACGACATACTATAGTATGTGGTCGAAAAATTGAAAAAAACGACATACTATATGTCGTCGAAAAATTGAAAAAAACGACATACTATACTATGTCGTACGAAAAATTGAAAAAAACGACATACCATAGTATGTCGTCCGAAAAATTGAAAAAAACGACATACTATATACTATGTCGTACGAAAAATTTAAAAAAACGACATACTATATAGTATGTGGTCAAAAAATAGAAAAAACGACATGTCGTCCGAAAAATTTAAAAAAACGACATACTATAGTATGTCGTCCGAAATATTGAAAAAAAACGACATGTCGTCCAAAAAATTGAAAAAAACGACATACTATACTATGTCGTCCGAAATATTGAGAAAAAACGACATACTATACTATGTTGTCCGAAAAATTGAAAAAAACGACATACTATACTATGTCGTTCGAAAAATTGAAAAAAAAGACATACTATACTATGTTGTCCGAAAAATTGAAAAAAACGACATACTATACTATGTCGTCCGAAAAATTGAAAAAAACGACATACTATACTATGTCGTCGAAAAATTGAAAAAAACGACATACTATATACTATGTCGTCAAAAAATTGAAAAAACGACATACTATAGTATGTGGTCGAAAAATTGAAAAAAACGACATACTATACTGACGTCCGAAAAATTGAAAAAAAACGACATACTATATACTATGTCGTACGAAAAATTAAAAAAACGACATACTATATATAGTATGTGGTCAAAATAGAAAAAAAACGATATGTCGTCCGAAAAATTGAAAAAAACGACATACTATATACTATGTCGTCAAAAAATGGAAAAAAACGACATATTATACTGTCGTCGAAAAATTGAAAAAAACGACATACTATACTATGTCGTCGAAATATTGAGACAAAACGACATGTCGTCCAAAAATTGAAAAAAACGACATACTATACTATGTCGTCCGAAATATTGAAAAAAACGACATACTATACTATGTCGTCGAAAAATTGAAAAAAACGACATAAGTATGTCGTCGAAAAATTGAAAAAACGACATACTATACTATGTCGTTCGAAAAATTGAAAAAAACGACATACTATATACTATGTCGTACGAAAAATTGAAAAAAACGACATACTATAGTATGTGGTCAAAAAATAGAAAAAAACGACATGTCGTCCGAAAAATTTAAAAAAACGACATACTATAGTATGTCGTCCGAAATATTGAAAAAAACGACATACTATACTATGTCGTCGAAAAATTGAAAAAAACGACATACTATAAACTATGTCGTAAGAAAAATTGAAAAAAACGACATACTATATATAGTATGTGGTCAAAAAATAGAAAAAAACGACGTCGTCCGAAATATGAAAAAATGACATACTATACTATGTCGTTCGAAAAATGGAAAAAAACGACATATTATACTATGTCGTCGAAAAATTAAAAAAAACGACATACTATATGTCGTCCGAAAAATTGAAAAAACGACATACTATACTATGTTGTCCGAAAAATTGAAAAAAACGACATACTATACTATGTCGTTCGAAAAATTGAAAAAAACGACATACTATACTATGTCGTCCGAAAAATTGAAAAAAACGACATACTATACTATGTCGTCCGAAAAATTGAAAAAAACGACATACTATAGTATGTCGTTCGAAAAATTGAAAAAAAACGACATACTATATAGTATGTCGTCCAAAAAATTGAAAAAAACGACATACTATAGTATGTGGTCGAAAAATTGAAAAAAATGACACACTATACTGTCGTTCGAAAAATTGAAAAAAACAACATACCATAGTATGTCGTCCGAAATTGAAAAAAACGACATACTATAGTATGTGGTTGAAAAATTAAAAAAAATGACATACAACATACTATGTCGTACGAAAAATTGAAAAAAACGACATACCATAGTATGTCGTCCGAAAAATTGAAAAAAACGACACAGTATGTGGTCGAAAAATTGAAAAAAATGACATACTATAGTATGTCGTCGAAAAATTGAAAAAAAACGACATACTACAGTATGTGGTCGAAAAATTGAAAAAAAAGACATACTATATACTATGTCGTACGAAAAATTTAAAAAAATGACATACTATATAGTATGTGGTCAAAAATAGAAAAGAACGATATGTCGTCCGAAAAATTGAAAAAAATGACATACTATACTGTCGTCGAAAAATGGAAAAAAACGACATACTATACTATGTCGTCGAAAAATTGAAAAAAACGACATACTATATACTATGTCGTACGAAAAATTGAAAAAAACGACATA
Organism: Poeciliopsis prolifica; assembly: GCF_027474105.1. NCBI lineage: Eukaryota > Metazoa > Chordata > Actinopteri > Cyprinodontiformes > Poeciliidae > Poeciliopsis > Poeciliopsis prolifica. Next base: position 9,533 of record NW_026562659.1, read on the forward strand.
CCATAGTATGTCGTCCGAAAAATTGAAAAAAACGACATACTATAGTATGTCGTCGAAAAATTGAAAAAAATGACATACTATAGTATGTCGTCGAAAAATTGAAAAAAACGAAATACTATATATAGTATGTGGTCAAAAAATAGAAAAAAACGATATGTCGTCCGAAAAATTGAAAAAAATGACATACTATACTATGTCGTTCGAAAAATGGAAAAAAACGACATATTATACTATGTCGTCGAAAAATTGAAAAAAACGACATACCATAGTATGTATTTCGGACGACTATGTCGTGCAAAATATTGAGAAAAAAAACGACATACTATAGTCTGTGGTCGAAAAATTGAAAAAAATGACATACTATAGTTGTCGTCGAAAAATTGAAAAAAACGACATACTATAGTTTGTCGTCGAAAAATTGAAAAAAACGACATACTATAGTATGTCGTCCGAAATATTGAGAAAAAAACGACATACTATAGTATGTCGTCCGAAATATTGAAAAAATTACATACTATACTATGACGTTCGAAAAATGAAAAAAACGACATATACTATGTCGTCGAAAAATTGAAAAAAACGACATACTATACTATGTCGTTCAAAAAATGAAAAAAACGACATATATACTGTCGTCGAAAAATTGAAAAAAAAAACGACATACTATACTATGTCGTCCGAAATATTGAGAAAAACGACATGTCGTCCAAAAAATTGAAAAAAACGACATACTATACTATGTCGTCCGAAAATATTGAAAAACGACATACTATACTATGTCGTCGAAAAATTGAAAAAAACGACATAGTAAGTATGTCGTCCGAAAAATTGAAAAAAACGACATACTATACTATGTCGTTCGAAAAATTGAAAAAAACGACATACTATATACTATGTCGTACGAAAAATTGAAAAAAACGACATACTATAGTATGTCGTCCGAAAAATTTAAAAAAACGACATACTATGTATAGTATGTGGTCAAAAATAGAAAAAAACGACATGTCGTCCGAAAAATTTAAAAAAACGACATACTATAGTATGTCGTCCGAAATATTGAAAAAAACGACATACTATACTATGTCGTCGAAAAATTGAAAAAAACGACATACTATAAACTATGTCGTAAGAAAATTGAAAAAAACGACATATATATAGTATGTGGTCAAAAAATAGAAAAAAACGACGTCGTCCGAAATATTGAATAAAATGACATAGTATACTATGTCGTCGAAAAATTGAAAAAAACGACATACTATATACTATGTCGTACGAAAAATTGAAAAAAACGACATACCATAGTATGTATTTCGGACGACTATGTCGTGCAAAATATTGAGAAAAAACGACATACTATAGTCTGTGGTCGAAAAATTGAAAAAAATGACATACTATAGTTTGTCGTCGAAAAATTGAAAAAAACGACATATATAGTTTGTCGAAAAATTGAAAAAAACGACATACTATAGTATGTCGTCCGAAAATTGAAAAAAAACGACATACTATAGTATGTCGTCGAAAAATTGAAAAAAAAACATACTATATACTATGTCGTCGAAAAATTTAAAAAAACGACATACTATATATAGTATGTGGAAAAATAGAAAAAAACGACATGTCGTCCGAAAAATTGAAAAAAAATGACATACTATACTATGTCGTTCAAAAAATGGAAAAAAACGACATATCATACTATGTCGTCGAAAAATTGAAAAAAACGACATACTATACTATGTGTCCGAAAAATTGAAAAAACGACATACTATACTATGTCGTCGAAAAATTGAAAAAAAACGACATACTATACTATGTGTCCGAAAAATTGAAAAAAACGACATACTATACTATGTCGTTCGAAAAATTGAAAAAAACGACATACTATACTATGTTGTCCGAAAAATTGAAAAAAACGACATACTATATGTCGTCCGAAAAATTGAAAAAAACGACATACTATACTATGTCGTTCGAAAAATTGAAAAAAACGACATACTATATACTATGTCGTCAAAAAATTGAAAAAAACGACATACTATAGTATGTGGTCGAAAAATTGAAAAAAATGACATACTATGTCGTACGAAAAATTGAAAAAAACGACATACCATAGTATGTCGTCCGAAAAATTGAAAAAAACGACATACTACAGTATGTGGTGAAAAATTGAAAAAAATGACATACAACATACGATGTCGTACGAAAAATTGAAAAAAACGACATACCATAGTATGTCGTCGAAAAATTGAAAAAAACGACACAGTATGTGGTCGAAAAATTAAAAAAATGACATACTATAGTATGTCGTCAAAAAATTGAAAAAAACGACATACTACAGTATGTGGTCGAAAAATTGAAAAAATGACATACTATATATGTCGTACGAAAAATTTAAAAAAACGACATACTATATAGTATGTGGTCAAAAAATAGAAAAAAATGATATGTCGTCCGAAAAATTGAAAAAAATGACATACTATATGTCGTTCGAAAAATGAAAAAAACGACATACTATACTATGTCGTCGAAAAATTGAAAAAAACAACATACTATATACTATGTCGTACGAAAAATTGAAAAAAACGACATACCATAGTATGTCGTCCGAAAAATTGAAAAAAACGACATACTATAGTATGTGGTCGAAAATTGAAAAAAACGACATACTATAGTATGTCGTCGAAAAATTGAAAAAAACGACATACTATACTATGTGGTCAAAAAATAGAAAAAAACGATATGTCGTCCGAAAAATTGAAAAAAATGACATACTATACTATGTCGTTCGAAAAAAAAAAAAAAAACGACATATTATACTATGTCGTCGAAAAATTGAAAAAAACGACATACCATAGTATGTATTTCGGACGACTATGTCGTGCAAATATTGAGAAAAAAACATATAGTCTGTGGTCGAAAAATTGAAAAAAATGACATACTAGTTTGTCGTCGAAAAATTGAAAAAAACGACATACTATAGTTGTCGTCGAAAAATTGAAAAAAACGACATACTATTGTATGTCGTCCGAAATATTGAGAAAAAACGACATACTATAGTATGTCGTCCGAATATTGAAAAAAATGACATACTATACTATGTCGTCGAAAAATTGAAAAAAACGACATACTATATATTGTCGTTCGAAAAATTGAAAAAACGACATACAACTATGTCGCACGAAAAATTGAAAAAACGACATACCATAGTATGTCGTCCGAAAAATTGAAAAAAACGACATACTATAGTATGTGGTCGAAAAATTGAAAAAAATGACATACTATTATGTCGTCGAAAAATTGAAAAACGACATACTATATACTATGTCGTACGAAAAATTTTAAAAAACGACATACTATATATAGTATGTGGTCAAAAAATAGAAAAAAACGATGTCGTCCGAAAAATTGAAAAAAATGACATACTATACTATGTCGTTCAAAAAATGGAAAAAACGACATATTATACTGTCGTCGAAAAATTGAAAAAAAACGACATTATACTATGTCGTCCGAAATATTGAGAAAAAAACATGTCGTCCAAAAAATTGAAAAAAACGACATACTATACTATGTCGTCCGAAATATTGAAAAAAACGACATACTATACTATGTCGTCGAAAAATTGAAAAAAACGACATACTATGTCGTCCGAAAAATTGAAAAAAACGACATACTATACTATGTCGTTCGAAAAATTGAAAAAAACGACATACTATACTATGTCGTCGAAAAATTGAAAAAAACGACATACTATGTCGTCCGAAAAATTGAAAAAGACATACTATACTATGTCGTTCGAAAAATTGAAAAAAAAAACGACATACTATACTATGTCGTCGAAAAATTGAAAAAAACGACATACTAAGTATGTCGTCCGAAAAATTGAAAAAAACGACATACTATACTATGTCGTTCGAAAAATTGAAAAAAACGACATACTATACTATGTCGTACGAAAAATTGAAAAAAACGACATACTATAGTATGTCGTCCGAAAAATTGAAAAAAACGACATACTATAGTATGTGGTCGAAAAATTGAAAAAAATGACATACTATACTGTCGTTCGAAAAATTGAAAAAAACGACATACAACATACTATGTCGTCGAAAAATTGAAAAAAACGACATACCATAGTATGTCGTCCGAAAAATTGAAAAAAACGACATACTATAGTATGTGGTCGAAAAATTGAAAAAAAAATGACATACTATAGTATGTCGTCGAAAAATTGAAAAAAATGACATACTATATACTATGTCGTCGAAAAATTTAAAAAAACGACATACTATATGTATGTGGTCAAAAAATGAAAAAAATCGATATGTCGTCCGAAAAATTGAAAAAAAGTGACATACTATACTATGTCGTTCGAAAAATGAAAAAAACGACATTATACTATGTCGTCGAAAAATTAAAAAAACGACATACTATATACTATGTCGTCCGAAATATTGAAAAAAACGACATGTCGTCCAAAAAATTGAAAAAAACGACATACTATGTCGTCCGAAAAATTGAAAAAAACGACATACTATACTATGTCGTCGAAAAATTGAAAAAACGACATACTATACTATGTCATACGAAAAATTGAAAAAAACGACATACTATATATGTGGTCAAAAAATAGAAAAAAACGACATGTCGTCCGAAAAATTTAAAAAAACGATATACTAGTATGTCGTCCGAAAATTAAAAAAATTACATACTACTATGTTGTTCGAAAAATGAAAAAACGACATATTATACTTCGTCGAAAAATTGAAAAAAACGACATACCATAGTATGTCGGACGACTAAAAATTGAGAAAAAACGACATACTATAGTCTGTGGTCGAAAAATTGAAAAAAATGACATACTATAGTTGTCGTCGAAAAATTGAAAAAAACGACATACTATAGTTTGTCGTCGAAAAATTGAAAAAAACGACATACTATAGTATGTCGTCCGAAATATTGAGAAAAAAACGACATACTATATGTCGTCGAAAATTGAAAAAAATGACATACTATACTTGTCGTCAAAAAATTGAAAAAAACGACATACTATATGTCGTCGAAAAATTGAAAAAAAAACGACATACTATAGTATGTCGTCCGAAATATTGAGAAAAAACGACATACTATAGTATGTCGTCGAAATATTGAAAAAATGACATACTATACTATGTCGTTCAAAAATGAAAAAAACGACATATACTATGTCGTCGAAAATTGAAAAAAAACGACATACTATACTATGTCGTCCCAAATTTTGAGAAAAACGACATGTCGTTCGAAAAATTGAAAAAAACGACATACTATAGTATGTCGTCCGAAATATTGAGAAAAAACGACATACTATAGTCTGTGGTCGAAAAATTGAAAAAAAATGACATACTATGTTGTCGTCAAAAAATTGAAAAAAACGACATACTATAGTTTGTCGTCGAAAAATTGAAAAAAACGACATATAGTATGTCGTCCGAAATATGAGAAAAAACGACATACTATAGTGTGGTCGAAAAATTGAAAAAAATGACATACTATAGTTGTCGTCAAAAAATTGAAAAAAACGACATACTATAGTTTGTCGTCGAAAAATTGAAAAAAAACGACATACTATAGTATGTCGTCCGAAATATTGAGAAAAAACGACATACATAGTATGTCGTCCGAAATATTGAAAAAATGACATACTATACTATGTCGTTCAAAAAATGGAAAAAAACGACATGTTATACTATGTCGTCGAAAAATTGAAAAAAAACGACATACTATACTATGTCGTCCAAATTTTGAAAAAAACGACATGTCGTTCGAAAAATTGAAAAAAACGACATACTATACTATGTCGTTCGAAAAATTGAAAAAAACGACATACAACATACTATGTCGTACGAAAAATTGAAAAAAACGACATACCATAGTATGTCGTCGAAAAATTGAAAAAAACGACATACTATATACTATGTCGAAAAATTGAAAAAAACGACATACTATACTATGTCGTCCGAAATATTGAAAAAAACGACATACTATACTATGTCGTTCGAAAATTTGAAAAAAACGACATACTATATAATATGTCGTCGAAAAATTGAAAAAACCACATACAACATACTATGTCGTCCGAAATATTGAAAAAAACGACATACTATACTATGTCGTTCGAAAATTGAAAAAAACGACATACTATATATGTCGTCGAAAAATTTGAAAAAAACCACATACAACATACTATGTCGTACGAAAAATTGAAAAAAAACGACATACCATAGTATGTCGTCCGAAAAATTGAAAAAAACGACACAGTATGTGGTCGAAAAATTGAAAAAACGACATACTATAGTATGTCGTCGAAAAATTGAAAAAAAAAACGACATACTATAGTATGTGGTCGAAAAATTGAAAAAAAATGACATACTATATACTATGTCGTACGAAAAATTGAAAAAAACGACATACTATACTATGTCGTCCGAAATATTGAGAAAAAACGACATGTCGTCCAAAAAATTGAAAAAAACGACATACTAAGTATGTCGTCGAAAAATTGAAAAAAAACGACATACAACATACTATGTCGTACGAAAAATTGAAAAAAACGACATACCATAGTATGTCGTCCGAAAAATTGAAAAAAACGACATACTATAGTATGTGGTCGAAAAATTGAAAAAAATGACATACTATAGTATGTCGTCGAAAAATTGAAAAAAACGACATACTATATACTATGTCGTACGAAAAATTTAAAAAAACGACATACTATATATAGTATGTGGTCAAAAAATAGAAAAAAACGATATGTCGTCCGAAAAATTTAAAAAAACGACATACTATAGTATGTCGTCCGAAATATTGAAAAAAATGACATACTATACTATGTCGTTCGAAAAATGGAAAAAAACGACATACTATAGTATGTGGTCGAAAATTGAAAAAAAATGACATACTATAGTATGTCGTCGAAAAATTGAAAAAAACGACATACTATACTATGTCGTACGAAAAATTTAAAAAAACGACATACTATATATAGTATGTGGTCAAAAAAATGAAAAAAACGATATGTGTCCAAAAAATTGAAAAAAATGACATACTATACTATGTCGTTCAAAAAATGGAAAAAAACGACATATCATACTATGTCGTCGAAAAATTGAAAAAAACGACATACTATACTATGTTGTCCGAAAAATTGAAAAAAACGACATACTATACTATGTCGTTCGAAAAATTGAAAAAACGACATACTATACTATGTTGTCGAAAAATTGAAAAAAACGACATACTATACTATGTCGTTCGAAAAATTGAAAAAAAACGACATACTATACTATGTGTCCGAAAAATTGAAAAAAACGACATACTATACTATGTCGTCCGAAAAATTGAAAAAAACGACATACTATACTATGTCGTTCGAAAAATTGAAAAAAACGACATACTATATACTATGTCGTACAAAAAATTGAAAAAAAACGACATACTATAGTATGTCGTCCGAATATTGAAAAAAATGACATACTAAATATGTGGTCGAAAAATTGAAAAAAAAATGACATACTATAGTATGTCGTCGAAAAATTGAAAAAAACGACATACTATATACGATGTCGTACGAAAAATTTAAAAAAACGACATACTATATATAGTATGTGGTCAAAAAATAGAAAAAAAACGATATGTCGTCCGAAAAATTGAAAAAAATGACATACTATACTATGTCGTTCGAAAAATGGAAAAAAACGACATACTATAGTATGTGGTCGAAAAATTGAAAAAAATGACATACTATAGTATGTCGTCGAAAAATTGAAAAAAAACGACATACTATATACTATGTCGTACGAAAAATTTAAAAAAACGACATACTATATATAGTATGTGGTCAAAAAATAGAAAAAAACGATATGTCGTCCAAAAAATTGAAAAAAATGACATACTATACTATGTCGTTCAAAAAATGGAAAAAAACGACATATCATACTATGTCGTCGAAAAATTGAAAAAAACGACATACTATACTATGTTGTCCGAAAAATTGAAAAAAACGACATACTATACTATGTCGTTCGAAAAATTGAAAAAAACGACATACTACTATGTTGTCCGAAAAATTGAAAAAAACGACATACTATACTATGTCGTTCGAAAAATTGAAAAAAACGACATACTATACTATGTGTCCGAAAAATTGAAAAAAACGACATACTATACTATGTCGTCCGAAAAATTGAAAAAAAAGACATACTATACTATGTCGTTCGAAAAATTGAAAAAAACGACATACTATATATACTATGTCGTCGAAAAATTGAAAAAAACGACATACTATAGTATGTGGTCGAAAAATTGAAAAAAATGACATACTATACTGTCGTTCGAAAAATTGAAAAAAAAAAACGACATACTATATACTATGTCGTACGAAAAATTTAAAAAAACGACATACTATATATAGTATGTGGTCAAAAAATAGAAAAAAACGATATGTCGTCCGAAAAATTTAAAAAAACGACATACTATAGTATGTGGTCGAAAAATTGAAAAAAATGACATACTATACTGTCGTTCGAAAAATTGAAAAAAACGACATACTATATACTATGTCGTACGAAAAATTTAAAAAAACGACATACTATATATAGTATGTGGTCAAAAAATAGAAAAAACACGATATGTCGTCCGAAAAATTTAAAAAAACGACATACTATAGTATGTCGTCCGAAATATTGAAAAAAATGACATACTATACTATGTGGTCGAAAAATTGAAAAAAATGACATACTATAGTATGTCGTCGAAAAATTGAAAAAAACGACATACTATATACTATGTCGTACGAAAAATTTAAAAAAAACGACATAATATATATAGTATGTGGTCAAAAAATAGAAAAAAAAACGATATGTCGTCCGAAAAATTGAAAAAAATGACATACTATACTGTCGTTCAAAAAATGGAAAAAAACGACATATTATACTATGTCGTCGAAAAATTGAAAAAAACGACATAGTATACTATGTCGTCCGAAATATTGAGAAAAAACGACATGTCGTCCAAAAAATTGAAAAAAAACGACATACTATACTATGTCGTCGAAAAATTGAAAAAAACGACATACTAAGTATGTCGTCCGAAAAATTGAAAAAAATGACATACTATACTATGTCGTTCGAAAAATTGAAAAAAACGACATACTATATACCAGTGCTTCTCAATTATTTTCCGTTACGCCCCCCCTAGCAAGAAGAAAACTATTCGCGCCCCCCCATTCCCCACCGTGACTATCCATCTCTGCATAACATTTTTTCCTTATTAACATTTCTTTCGCTGAAAAAACTCTAGCGGCTTATCGGCGTGATTGGGATGTAACGTATTTAAGTGACGCGCTAATTTATTTGGCTTCATGCTGTCCGCTGCGAGCATTTTTAGACACAGCAAACACACCGGTCTTTCCTCTTCTCCAACTGTAGTCACAGTGAAGCCAAGCGCTAAATACGCTTCGTCGTATTTCCTCTTCTTAGCTTTCGGTTGACTTTCTGTTGTCTCATTATCTTTGTCTCTCTCCGCTTTTCTTTTCATCCCTGTGAAAAACTTTTTCATGTTGGGGGTTGTTGAATAACGGAGGCCATAGACAGAACGCAGTCGGAGCTTTTTGTTGACTTAACACTGCTAACCAAGGCAAACCTGTTGTCTTGTAAGTCGTAAAATGTTGCACTGTCGCAAACGTGACAGAAGTAACAATGAGAGCGCCACTGCCGCCTACTGTGCGCAATTACACTTTATACTAGTACGGCCAAAAAAAAGCCTCTTCCCCAGGATCTCACGCGCCCCCCCAGGTATCGCACCGCGCCCCCCAAAGGGGGCCCGCCCCACTATTTGAGAAGCACTGCTATATACTATGTCGTACGAAAAATTGAAAAAAACGACATACTATAGTATGTCGTCCGAAAAATTGAAAAAAACGACATACTATAGTATGTGGTCGAAAAATTGAAAAAAATGACATACTATACTGTCGTTCGAAAAATTGAAAAAAACGACATACAACATACTATGTCGTACGAAAAATTGAAAAAAACGACATACCATAGTATGTCGTCCGAAAAATTGAAAAAACGACATACTATAGTATGTGGTCGAAAAATTGAAAAAAATGACATACTATAGTATGTCGTCGAAAAATTGAAAAAAACGACATACTATACTATGTTGTACGAAAAATTTAAAAAAACGACATACTATATATAGTATGTGGTCAAAAAATAGAAAAAAACGATATGTCGTCCGAAAAATTGAAAAAAATGACATACTATACTATGTCATTCGAAAAATGGAAAAAAACGACATATTATACTATGTCGTCGAAAAATTGAAAAAAACGACATACTATACTATGTCGTCGAAAAATTGAAAAAAACGACATACTAAGTATGTCGTCCGAAAAATTGAAAAAAACGACATACTACTATGTCGTTCGAAAAATTGAAAAAAACGACATACTATATACTATGTCGTACGAAAAATTGAAAAAAACGACATACTATAGTATGTCGTCCGAAAATTGAAAAAAACGACATACTATAGTATGTGGTCGAAAAATTGAATAAAATGACATACTATACTGTCGTTCGAAAAATTGAAAAAAACGACATACAACATACTATGTCGTACGAAAAATTGAAAAAAACGACATACCATAGTATGTCGTCCGAAAAATTGAAAAAAACGACATACTATAGTATGTGGTCGAAAAATTGAAAAAAATGACATACTATAGTTTGTCGTCGAAAAATTGAAAAAAACGACATACTATATACTATGTCGTACGAAAATTTAAAAAAACGACATACTATATATAGTATGTGGTTAAAAAATAGAAAAAAACGATATGTCGTCCGAAAAATTGAAAAAAATGACATACTATACTATGTCGTTCGAAAAATGGAAAAAAAACGACATATTATACTATGTCGTCGAAAAATTGAAAAAAACGACATACTATACTATGTCGTCGAAAAATTGAAAAAAACGACATACTAAGTATGTCGTCCGAAAAAATAAAAAAACGACATACTATACTATGTCGTTCGAAAAATTGAAAAAAACGACATACTATATACTATGTCGTACGAAAAATTGAAAAAAACGACATACTATAGTATGTCGTCCGAAAAAATTGAAAAAAACGACATACTATAGTATGTGGTCGAAAAATTGAAAAAAATGACATACTATACTGTCATTCGAAAAATTGAAAAAAACGACATACAACATACTATGTCGTACGAAAAATTGAAAAAAACGACATACTATAGTATGTGGTCGAAAAATTGAAAAAAATGACATACTATAGTATGTCGTCGAAAAATTGAAAAAAACGACATACTATAGTATGTCGTCCGAAAAATTGAAAAAAACGACATACTATAGTATGTGGTCGAAAAATTGAATAAAATGACATACTATACTGTCGTTCGAAAAATTGAAAAAAACGACATACAACATACTATGTCGTACGAAAAATTGAAAAAAACGACATACCATAGTATGTCGTCCGAAAAATTGAAAAAAACGACATACTAAGTATGTCGTCCGAAAAATTGAAAAAAAACGACATACTATACTATGTCGTCCAAAAAATTGAAAAAAACGACATACTATAGTATGTGGTCGAAAAATTGAAAAAAATGACATACTATACTGTCGTTCGAAAAATTGAAAAAAACGACATACTATATACTATGTCGTAAAAATTTAAAAAAACGACATACTATATATAGTATGTGGTCAAAAAATAGAAAAAAACGATATGTCGTCCGAAAAATTTAAAAAAACGACATACTATAGTATGTGGTCGAAAAATTGAAAAAAAATGACATACTATACTGTCGTTCGAAAAATTGAAAAAAACGACATACTATATACTATGTCGTACGAAAAATTTAAAAAAACGACATACTATATATAGTATGTGGTCAAAAAATAGAAAAAAACGATATGTCGTCCGAAAAATTTAAAAAAACGACATACTATAGTATGTCGTCCGAAATATTGAAAAAAAATGACATACTATAATATGTGGTCGAAAATTGAAAAAAATGACATACTATAGTATGTCGTCGAAAAATTGAAAAAAACGACATACTACATACTATGTCGTACGAATAATTTAAAAAAACGACATACTATATATAGTATGTGGTCAAAAAAAAAAAAAACGATATGTCGTCCGAAAAATTGAAAAAATGACATACTATACTGTCGTTCAAAAAATGGAAAAAAACGACATATTATACTATGTCGTCGAAAAATTGAAAAAAACGACATAGTATACTATGTCGTCCGAAATATTGAGAAAAAACGACATGTCGTCCAAAAAATTGAAAAAAACGACATACTATACTATGTCGTCGAAAAATTGAAAAAAACGACATACTAAGTATGTCGTCCGAAAAATTGAAAAAAATGACATACTATACTATGTCGTTCGAAAAATTGAAAAAAACGACATACTATATACCAGTGCTTCTCAATTATTTTCCGTTACGCCCCCCCTAGCAAGAAGAAAACTATTCGCGCCCCCCATTCCCCACCGTGACTATCCATCTCTGCATAACATTTTTTCCTTATTAACATTTCTTTCGCTGAAAAAACTCTAGCGGCTTATCGGCGTGATTGGGATGTAACGTATTTAAGTGACGCGCTAATTTATTTGGCTTCATGCTGTCCGCTGCGAGCATTTTTAGACACAGCAAACACACCGGTCTTTCCTCTTCTCCAACTGTAGTCACAGTGAAGCCAAGCGCTAAATACGCTTCGTCGTATTTCCTCTTCTTAGCTTTCGGTTGACTTTCTGTTGTCTCATTATCTTTGTCTCTCTCCGCTTTTCTTTTCATCCCTGTGAAAAACTTTTTCATGTTGGGGGTTGTTGAATAACGGAGGCCATAGACAGAACGCAGTCGGAGCTTTTGTTGACTTAACACTGCTAACCAAGGCAAACCTGTTGTCTTGTAAGTCGTAAAATGTTGCACTGTCGCAAACGTGACAGAAGTAACAATGAGAGCGCCACTGCCGCCTACTGTGCGCAATTACACTTTATACTAGTACGGCCAAAAAAAAGCCTCTTCCCCAGGATCTCACGCGCCCCCCCAGGTATCGCACCGCGCCCCCCAAAGGGGGCCCGCCCCACTATTTGAGAAGCACTGCTATATACTATGTCGTACGAAAATTACGATGAAAAAAAGACATACTATAGTATGTCGTCCGAAAAATTGAAAAAAACGACATACTATAGTATGTGGTCGAAAAATTGAAAAAAATGACATACTATACTGTCGTTCGAAAAATTGAAAAAAACGACATACAACATACTATGTCGTACGAAAAATTGAAAAAAACGACAACCATAGTATGTCGTCCGAAAATTGAAAAAACGACATACTATAGTATGTGGTCGAAAATTGAAAAAAATGACATACTATAGTATGTCGTCGAAAAATTGAAAAAAACGACATACTATATACTATGTTGTACGAAAAATTTAAAAAAACGACATACTATATATAGTATGTGGTCAAAAAATAGAAAAAAACGATATGTCGTCCGAAAAATTGAAAAAAATGACATACTATACTATGTCATTCGAAAAATGGAAAAAAACGACATATTATACTATGTCGTCGAAAAATTGAAAAAAACGACATACTATACTATGTCGTCGAAAAATTGAAAAAAACGACATACTAAGTATGTCGTCCGAAAAATTGAAAAAAACGACATACTATACTATGTCGTTCGAAAAATTGAAAAAAACGACATACTATATACTATGTCGTACGAAAAATTGAAAAAAACGACATACTATAGTATGTCGTCCGAAAAATTGAAAAAAACGACATACTATAGTATGTGGTCGAAAAATTGAATAAAATGACATACTATACTGTCGTTCGAAAAATTGAAAAAAAACGACATACAACATACTATGTCGTACGAAAAATTGAAAAAAACGACATACCATAGTATGTCGTCCGAAAAATTGAAAAAAACGACATACTATAGTATGTGGTCGAAAAATTGAAAAAAATGACATACTATAGTTTGTCGTCGAAAAATTGAAAAAAACGACATACTATATACTATGTCGTACGAAAAATTTAAAAAAACGACATACTATATATAGTATGTGGTTAAAAAATAGAAAAAAACGATATGTCGTCCGAAAAATTGAAAAAAATGACATACTATACTATGTCGTTCGAAAAATGGAAAAAACGATATTATACTATGTCGTCGAAAAATTGAAAAAAACGACATACTATACTATGTCGTCGAAAAATTGAAAAAACGACATACTAAGTATGTCGTCCGAAAAATTGAAAAAAACGACATACTATACTATGTCGTTCGAAAAATTGAAAAAAACGACATACTATATACTATGTCGTACGAAAAATTGAAAAAAACGACATACTATAGTATGTCGTCCGAAAAATTGAAAAAAACGACATACTATAGTATGTGGTCGAAAAATTGAAAAAAATGACATACTATACTGTCATTCGAAAAATTGAAAAAAACGACATACAACATACTATGTCGTACGAAAAATTGAAAAAAACGACATACTATAGTATGTGGTCGAAAAATTGAAAAAAAATGACATACTATAGTATGTCGTCGAAAAATTGAAAAAAACGACATACTATAGTATGTCGTCCGAAAAATTGAAAAAAACGACATACTATAGTATGTGGTCGAAAAATTGAATAAAATGACATACTATACTGTCGTTCGAAAAATTGAAAAACGACATACAACATACTATGTCGTACGAAAAATTGAAAAAAACGACATACTATAGTATGTCGTCCGAAAAATTGAAAAAAACGACATACTAAGTATGTCGTCCGAAAAATTGAAAAAAAAGACATACTATGTCGTTCGAAAAATTGAAAAAAACCAGACACTATATACTATGTCGTACGAAAAATTGAAAAAAACGACATACTATAGTATGTCGTCCGAAAAATTGAAAAAAACGACATACTATGGTATGTGGTCGAAAAATTGAAAAAAATGACATACTATACTGTCGTTCGAAAAATTGAAAAAAACGACATACTACATACTATGTCGTACGAAAAATTGAAAAAAACGACATAACATAGTATGTCGTCAAAAAATTGAAAAAAACGACATACTATACTATGTTGTCCGAAAAATTGAAAAAAACGACATACTAAGTATGTCGTCCGAAAAATTGAAAAAAACGACATACTATACTATGTCGTTCGAAAAATTGAAAAAAACGACATACTATATACTATGTCGTACAAAAAATTGAAAAAAACGACATACTATACTATGTCGTCCGAAAAATTGAAAAAAACGACATACTATACTATGTCGTTCGAAAAATTGAAAAAAACGACATACTATAGTATGTCGTCCGAAAAATTGAAAAAAAAACGACATACTATACTATGTCGTTCGAAAAATTGAAAAAAACGACATACTATACTATGTCGTCCGAAAAATTGAAAAAAACGACATACTATACTATGTCGTCCGAAAAATTGAAAAAAACGACATACTATACTATGTCGTTCGAAAAATTGAAAAAAACGACATACTATATACTATGTCGTACAAAAAATTGAAAAAAACGACATACTATAGTATGTGGTCGGAAAATTGAAAAAAATGACATACTATACTGTCGTTCGAAAAATTGAAAAAAACGACATACTATATACTATGTCGTACGAAAAATTTAAAAAAACGACATACTATATATAGTATGTGGTCAAAAAATAGAAAAAAAACGATATGTCGTCCGAAAAATTTAAAAAAACGACATACTATAGTATGTGGTCGAAAAATGAAAAAAATGACATACTATACTGTCGTTCGAAAAATTGAAAAAAACGACATACTATATACTATGTCGTACGAAAAATTTAAAAAAACGACATACTATATATAGTATGTGGTCAAAAAATAGAAAAAAAACGATATGTCGTCCGAAAATTTAAAAAAACGACATATATAGTATGTCGTCCGAAATATTGAAAAAAATGACATACTATAATATGTGGTCGAAAAATTGAAAAAAATGACATACTATAGTATGTCGTCGAAAAATTGAAAAAAACGACATACTACATACTATGTCGTACGAAAAATTTAAAAAAACGACATACTATATATAGTATGTGGTCAAAAAAATAGAAAAAAACGATATGTCGTCCGAAAAATTGAAAAAAATGACATACTATACTGTCGTTCAAAAAATGGAAAAAAACGACATATTATACTATGTCGTCGAAAAATTGAAAAAAACGACATAGTATACTATGTCGTCCGAAATATTGAGAAAAAACGACATGTCGTCCAAAAAATTGAAAAAAAACGACATACTATACTATGCCGTCGAAAAATTGAAAAAAACGACATACTAAGTATGTCGTCCGAAAAATTGAAAAAAATGACATACTATACTATGTCGTTCGAAAAATTGAAAAAAACGACATACTATATACCAGTGCTTCTCAATTATTTTCCGTTACGCCCCCCCTAGCAAGAAGAAAACTATTCGCGCCCCCCCATTCCCCACCCTGACTATCCATCTCTGCATAACATTTTTTCCTTGTTAACATTTTTTTCGCTGAAAAAACTCTAGCGGCTTATCGGCGTGATTGGGATGTAACGTATTTAAGTGACGCGCTAATTTATTTGGCTTCATGCTGTCCGCTGCGAGCATTTTTTAGACACAGCAAACACACCGGTCTTTCCTCTTCTCCAACTGTAGTCACAGTGAAGCCAAGCGCTAAATACGCTTCGTCGTATTTCCTCTTCTTAGCTTTCGGTTGACTTTCTGTTGTCTCATTATCTTTGTCTCTCTCCGCTTTTCTTTTCATCCCTGTGAAAAACTTTTTCATGTTGGGGGTTGTTGAATAACGGAGGCCATAGACAGAACGCAGTCGGAGCTTTTTGTTGACTTAACACTGCTAACCAAGGCAAACCTGTTGTCTTGTAAGTCGTAAAATGTTGCACTGTCGCAAACGTGACAGAAGTAACAATGAGAGCGCCACTGCCGCCTACTGTGCGCAATTACACTTTATACTAGTACGGCCAAAAAAAGCCTCTTCCCCAGGATCTCACGCGCCCCCCCAGGTATCGCACCGCGCCCCCAAAGGGGGCCCGCCCCACTATTTGAGAAGCACTGCTATATACTATGTCGTACGAAAAATTGAAAAAAAAAAACGACATACTATAGTATGTCGTCCGAAAAATTGAAAAAAACGACATACTATAGTATGTGGTCGAAAAATTGAAAAAAATGACATACTATACTGTCGTTCGAAAAATTGAAAAAAACGACATACAACATACTATGTCGTACGAAAAATTGAAAAAAACGACATACCATAGTATGTCGTCCGAAAAATTGAAAAAAACGACATACTATAGTATGTGGTCGAAAAATTGAAAAAAATGACATACTATAGTATGTCGTCGAAAAATTGAAAAAAACGACATACTATATACTATGTTGTACGAAAAATTTAAAAAAACGACATACTATATATAGTATGTGGTCAAAAAATAGAAAAAAAACGATATGTCGTCCGAAAATTGAAAAAATGACATACTATACTATGTCGTTCGAAAAATGGAAAAAAACGACATATTATACTATGTCGTCGAAAAATTGAAAAAAACGACATACTATACTATGTCGTCGAAAAATTGAAAAAAACGACATACTAAGTATGTCGTCCGAAAAATTGAAAAAAACGACATACTATACTATGTCGTTCGAAAAATTGAAAAAAAACGACATACTATATACTATGTCGTACGAAAAAATTGAAAAAAACGACATACTATAGTATGTCGTCCGAAAAATTGAAAAAAAACGACATACTATAGTATGTGGTCGAAAAATTGAATAAAATGACATACTATACTGTCGTTCGAAAAATTGAAAAAAAACGACATACAACATACTATGTCGTACGAAAAATTGAAAAAAACGACATACCATAGTATGTCGTCCGAAAAATTGAAAAAAACGACATACTATAGTATGTGGTCGAAAAATTGAAAAAAATGACATACTATAGTTTGTCGTCGAAAAATTGAAAAAAACGACATACTATATACTATGTCGTACGAAAAATTTAAAAAAACGACATACTATATATAGTATGTGGTTAAAAAATAGAAAAAAAAAAACGATATGTCGTCCGAAAAATTGAAAAAAATGACATACTATACTATGTCGTTCGAAAAATGGAAAAAAACGACATATTATACTATGTCGTCGAAAAATTGAAAAAAACGACATACTATACTATGTCGTCGAAAAATTGAAAAAAACGACATACTAAGTATGTCGTCCGAAAATTGAAAAAAACGACATACTATACTATGTCGTTCGAAAAATTGAAAAAAACGACATACTATATACTATGTCGTACAAAAAAATTGAAAAAAAACGACATACTATAGTATGTGGTCGAAAAATTGAAAAAAATGACATACTATACTGTCGTTCGAAAAATTGAAAAAAACGACATACTATATACTATGTCGTACGAAAAATTTAAAAAAACGACATACTATATATAGTATGTGGTCAAAAAATAGAAAAAAAACGATATGTCGTCCGAAAAATTTAAAAAAACGACATACTATAGTATGTGGTCGAAAAATTGAAAAAATGACATACTATACTGTCGTTCGAAAAATTGAAAAAAACGACATACTATATACTATGTCGTACGAAAAATTTAAAAAAACGACATACTATATACTATGTGGTCAAAAAATAGAAAAAAACGATATGTCGTCCGAAAAATTTAAAAAAACGACATACTATAGTATGTCGTCCGAAATATTGAAAAAAATGACATACTATAATATGTGGTCGAAAAATTGAAAAAAATGACATACTATAGTATGTCGTCGAAAAATTGAAAAAAACGACATACTACATACTATGTCGTACGAATAATTTAAAAAAACGACATACTATATATAGTATGTGGTCAAAAAATAGAAAAAAACGATATGTCGTCCGAAAAATTGAAAAAAATGACATACTATACTGTCGTTCAAAAAATGGAAAAAAACGACATATTATACTATGTCGTCGAAAAATTGAAAAAAACGACATAGTATACTATATCGTCCGAAATATTGAGAAAAAACGACATGTCGTCCAAAAAATTGAAAAAAACGACATACTATACTATGTCGTCGAAAAATTGAAAAAAACGACATACTAAGTATGTCGTCCGAAAAATTGAAAAAAAAAACGACATACTATACTATGTCGTTCGAAAAATTGAAAAAAACGACATACTATATACCAGTGCTTCTCAATTATTTTCCGTTACGCCCCCCCTAGCAAGAAGAAAACTATTCGCGCCCCCCATTCCACCGTGACTATCCATCTCTGCATAACATTTTTTCCTTATTAACATTTCTTTCGCTGAAAAAACTCTAGCGGCTTATCGGCGTGATTGGGATGTAACGTATTTAAGTGACGCGCTAATTTATTTGGCTTCATGCTGTCCGCTGCGAGCATTTTTAGACACAGCAAACACACCGGTCTTTCCTCTTCTCCAACTGTAGTCACAGTGAAGCCAAGCGCTAAATACGCTTCGTCGTATTTCCTCTTCTTAGCTTTCGGTTGACTTTCTGTTGTCTCATTATCTTTGTCTCTCTCCGCTTTTCTTTTCATCCCTGTGAAAAACTTTTTCATGTTGGGGGTTGTTGAATAACGGAGGCCATAGACAGAACGCAGTCGGAGCTTTTTGTTGACTTAACACTGCTAACCAAGGCAAACCTGTTGTCTTGTAAGTCGTAAAATGTTGCACTGTCGCAAACGTGACAGAAGTAACAATGAGAGCGCCACTGCGCCTACTGTGCGCAATTACACTTATACTAGTACGGCCAAAAAAAAGCCTCTTCCCCAGGATCTCACGCGCCCCCCAGGTATCGCACCGCGCCCCCCAAAGGGGGCCCGCCCCACTATTTGAGAAGCACTGCTATATACTATGTCGTACGAAAAATTGAAAAAAACGACATACTATAGTATCGTCCGAAAAATTGAAAAAAACGACATACTAGTATGTGGTCGAAAAATTGAAAAAAAATGACATACTATACTGTCGTTCGAAAAATTGAAAAAAACGACATACAACATACTATGTCGTACGAAAAATTGAAAAAAACGACATACCATAGTATGTCGTCCGAAAAATTGAAAAAAACGACATACTATAGTATGTGGTCGAAAAATTGAAAAAAATGACATACTATAGTATGTCGTCGAAAAATTGAAAAAAACGACATACTATATACTATGTTGTACGAAAAATTTAAAAAAAACGACATACTATATATAGTATGTGGTCAAAAAATAGAAAAAAACGATATGTCGTCCGAAAAATTGAAAAAATGACATACTATACTATGTCGTTCGAAAAATGGAAAAAAACGACATATTATACTATGTCGTCGAAAAATTGAAAAAAACGACATACTATACTATGTCGTCGAAAAATTGAAAAAAAACGACATACTAAGTATGTCGTCCGAAAAATTGAAAAAAACGACATACTATACTATGTCGTTCGAAAAATTGAAAAAAACGACATACTATATACTATGTCGTACGAAAAATTGAAAAAAACGACATACTATAGTATGTCGTCCGAAAAATTGAAAAAAACGACATACTATAGTATGTGGTCGAAAAATTGAATAAAATGACATACTATACTGTCGTTCGAAAAATTGAAAAAAACGACATACAACATACTATGTCGTACGAAAAATTGAAAAAAACGACATACCATAGTATGTCGTCCGAAAAATTGAAAAAAACGACATACTATAGTATGTGGTCGAAAAATTGAAAAAAATGACATACTATAGTTTGTCGTCGAAAAATTGAAAAAACGACATACTATATACTATGTCGTACGAAAAATTTAAAAAAACGACATACTATATATAGTATGTGGTTAAAAAATAGAAAAAAACGATATGTCGTCCGAAAAATTGAAAAAAATGACATACTATACTATGTCGTTCGAAAAATGGAAAAAAACGACATATTATACTATGTCGTCGAAAAATTGAAAAAAACGACATACTATACTATGTCGTCGAAAAATTGAAAAAAACGACATACTAAGTATGTCGTCCGAAAAATTGAAAAAAACGACATACTATACTATGTCGTTCGAAAAATTGAAAAAAACGACATACTATATACTATGTCGTACGAAAAATTGAAAAAAACGACATAGTATAGTATGTCGTCCGAAAAATTGAAAAAAACGACATACTATAGTATGTGGTCGAAAAATTGAAAAAAAATGACATACTATACTGTCATTCGAAAAATTGAAAAAAAACGACATACAACATACTATGTCGTACGAAAAATTGAAAAAAACGACATACTATAGTATGTGGTCGAAAAATTGAAAAAAATGACATACTATAGTATGTCGTCGAAAAATTGAAAAAAACGACATACTATAGTATGTCGTCCGAAAAATTGAAAAAAAACGACATACTATATATAGTATGTGGTCAAAAAATTGAATAAAATGACATACTATACTGTCGTTCGAAAATTGAAAAAAACGACATACAACATACTATGTCGTACGAAAAATTGAAAAAAACGACATACCATAGTATGTCGTCCGAAAAATTGAAAAAAACGACATACTAAGTATGTCGTCCGAAAATTGAAAAAAACGACATACTATACTGTCGTTCGAAAAATTGAAAAAACGACATACTATATACTATGTCGTACGAAAAATTGAAAAAAACGACATACTATAGTATGTCGTCCGAAAAATTGAAAAAAACGACATACTATGGTATGTGGTCGAAAAATTGAAAAAAATGACATACTATACTGTCGTTCGAAAATTGAAAAAAACGACATACTACATACTATGTCGTACGAAAAATTGAAAAAAAACGACATAACATAGTATGTCGTCCGAAAAATTGAAAAAAACGACATACTATACTATGTCGTACGAAAAATTGAAAAAAAACGACATACTAAGTATGTCGTCCGAAAATTGAAAAAAACGACATACTATACTATGTCGTTCGAAAAATTGAAAAAAACGACATACTATATACTATGTCGTACAAAAAATTGAAAAAAACGACATATTATACTATGTCGTCGAAAATTGAAAAAAACGACATAGTATACTATGTCGTCCGAAATATTGAGAAAAAACGACATGTCGTCCAAAAAATTGAAAAAAACGACATACTATACTATGTCGTCCGAAATATTGAAAAAAAACGACATACTATACTATGTCGTCGAAAAATTGAAAAAAACGACATACTAAGTATGTCGTCCGAAATTGAAAAAAATGACATACTATACTATGTCGTTGGAAAAATTGAAAAAAACGACATACTATATACCAGTGCTTCTCAATTATTTTCCGTTACGCCCCCCTAGCAAGAAGAAAACTATTCGCGCCCCCCATTCCCCACCGTGACTATCCATCTCTGCATAACATTTTTTCCTTATTAACATTTCTTTCGCTGAAAAAACTCTAGCGGCTTATCGGCGTGATTGGGATGTAACGTATTTAAGTGACGCGCTAATTTATTTGGCTTCATGCTGTCCGCTGCGAGCATTTTTAGACACAGCAAACACACCGGTCTTTCCTCTTCTCCAACTGTAGTCACAGTGAAGCCAAGCGCTAAATACGCTTCGTCGTATTTCCTCTTCTTAGCTTTCGGTTGACTTTCTGTTGTCTCATTATCTTTGTCTCTCTCCGCTTTTCTTTTCATCCCTGTGAAAAACTTTTTCATGTTGGGGGTTGTTGAATAACGGAGGCCATAGACAGAACGCAGTCGGAGCTTTTGTTGACTTAACACTGCTAACCAAGGCAAACCTGTTGTCTTGTAAGTCGTAAAATGTTGCACTGTCGCAAACGTGACAGAAGTAACAATGAGAGCGCCACTGCCGCCTACTGTGCGCAATTACACTTTATACTAGTACGGCAAAAAAAAGCCTCTTCCCAGGATCTCACACGCCCCCCAGGTATCGCACCGCGCCCCCCAAAGGGGGCCCGCCCCACTATTTGAGAAGCACTGCTATATACTATGTCGTACGAAAAATTGAAAAAAACGACATACTATAGTATGTCGTCCGAAAAATTGAAAAAAACGACATACTATAGTATGTCGTTTTTTTCAATTTTTCGTACGACATAGTATATAGCAGTGCTTCTCAAATAGTATACTATAGTATGTCGTCCGAAAAATTGAAAAAAACGACATACTATAGTATGTGGTCGAAAAATTGAAAAAAATGACATACTATACTGTCGTTCGAAAAATTGAAAAAAACGACATACAACATACTATGTCGTACGAAAAATTGAAAAAAACGACATACCATAGTATGTCATCCGAAAAATTGAAAAAAACGACATACTATAGTATGTGGTCGAAAAATTGAAAAAAATGACATACTATATACTATGTTGTACGAAAAATTTAAAAAAACGACATACTATATATAGTATGTGGTCAAAAAATAGAAAAAAACGATATGTCGTCCGAAAAATTGAAAAAAATGACATACTATACTATGTCGTTCGAAAAATGGAAAAAAACGACATATAATACTATGTCGTCGAAAAATTGAAAAAAACGACATACTATACTATGTCGTCGAAAAATTGAAAAAAACGACATACTAAGTATGTCGTCCGAAAAATTGAAAAAAACGACATACTATACTATGTCGTTCGAAAAATTGAAAAAAACGACATACTATATACTATGTCGTACGAAAAATTGAAAAAAACGACATACTATAGTATGTCGTCCGAAAAATTGAAAAAAACGACATACTATAGTATGTGGTCGAAAAATTGAAAAAAATGACATACTATACTGTCATTCGAAAAATTGAAAAAAAACGACATACAACATACTATGTCGTACGAAAAATTGAAAAAAACGACATACTATAGTATGTGGTCGAAAATTGAAAAAAATGACATACTATAGTATGTCGTCGAAAAATTGAAAAAAACGACATACTATAGTATGTCGTCCGAAAAATTGAAAAAAACGACATACTATAGTATGTGGTCGAAAAATTGAATAAAATGACATACTATACTGTCGTTCGAAAATTGAAAAAACGACATACAACATACTATGTCGTACGAAAAATTGAAAAAAACGACATACCATAGTATGTCGTCCGAAAAATTGAAAAAAACGACATACTTAGTATGTGTCGAAAAATTGAAAAAAATGACATACTATAGTTTGTCGTCGAAAAATTGAAAAAAACGACATACTATATACTATGTCGTACAAAAAATTTAAAAAAACGACATACTATATATAATATGTGGTTAAAAAATAGAAAAAAACGATATGTCTCCGAAAAATTGAAAAAAATGACATACTATACTATGTCGTTCGAAAAATGGAAAAAAACGACATATTATACTATGTCGTCGAAAAATTGAAAAAAACGACATACTATGTATAGTATGTGGTCAAAAAATAGAAAAAAACGACATGTCGTCCGAAAAATGTAAAAAACGACATATACTATGTCGTCGAAAAATTGAAAAAAACGACATACTATAAACTTTGTCGTACGAAAAATTGAAAAAAACGACATACTATATATAGTATGTGGTAAAAAAATAGAAAAAAAACGACATGTCGTCCGAAAAATTTAAAAAAACGACATACTATAGTATGTCGTCCGAAATATTGAAAAAAACGACATACTATAGTATGTCGTCCGAAATATTGAAAAAAATGACATACTATACTATGTCGTTCGAAAATGGAAAAAAACGACATATTATACTATGTCGTCCGAAATATTGAGAATAAACGACATGTCCGAAAAATTGAAAAAAAACGATACCATAGTATGTATTTCGGACGACTATGTCGTGCAAAATATTGAAAAAAATGACATACTATACTATGTCGTTCGAAAATGGAAAAAAACGACATACTATAGTATGTGGTCGAAAAATTGAAAAAAATGACATACTATAGTATGTCGTCGAAAAATTGAAAAAAACGACATACTATATACTATGTCGTACGAAAAATTTAAAAAAACGACATACTATATATAGTATGTGGTCAAAAAATAGAAAAAACGATATGTCGTCCGAAAAATTGAAAAAAATGACATACTATACTATGTCGTTCAAAAAATGGAAAAAAACGACATATTATACTATGTCGTCGAAAAATTGAAAAAAACGACATACTATACTATATCGTCCGAAATATTGAGAAAAAACGACATGTCGTCCAAAAAATTGAAAAAACGACATACTATACTATGTCGTCGAAAAATTGAAAAAAACGACATACTATATACTATGTCGTCCGAAATATTGAGAAAAAACGACATGTCGTCCGAAATATTGAAAAAACGACATACTATACTATGTCGTCGAAAAATTGAAAAAAACGACATACTATATACTATGTCGTACGAAAAATTTAAAAAAACGACATACTATGATTAGTATGTGGTCAAAAAATAGAAAAAAAACGACATGTCGTCCGAAAAATTTAAAAAAACGACATACTTTAGTATGTCGTCCGAAATATTGAAAAAAACGACATACTATACTATGTCGTCGAAAAATTGAAAAAAAACGACATACTATAAACTATGTCGTACGAAAAATTGAAAAAAAACATACTATATATAGTATGTGGTCAAAAATAGAAAAAAAAGATATGTCGTCCGAAAAATTGAAAAAAATGACATACTATAGTATGTCGTCCGAAATATTGAAAAAAATGACATACTATAGTATGTCGTCGAAAAATTGAAAAAAACGACATACTATATACTATGTCGTACGAAAAATTTAAAAAAACGACATACTATATATAGTATGTGGTCAAAAAATAGAAAAAAACGATATGTCGTCCGAAAAATTGAAAAAAATGACATACTATACTATGTCGTTCGAAAAATGGAAAAAACGACATATTATACTATGTCGTCGAAAAATTGAAAAAAACGACATACTATACTATGTCGTCCGAAATATTGAGAAAAAACGACATGTCGTCCAAAAAATTGAAAAAAACGACATACTATACTATGTTGTCCGAAATATTGAAAAAAAACGACATACTATACTATGTCGTCGAAAAATTGAAAAAAACGACATACTATATACTATGTCGAATGAAAAATTTAAAAAAACGACATACTATATATATGTGGTCAAAAATAGAAAAAAACGACATGTCGTCCGAAAAATTTAAAAAAACGACATACTATACTATGTCGTCGAAAAATTGAAAAAAACGACATACTATAAACTTTGTCGTACGAAAAATTGAAAAAACGACATACTTATATATTATGTGGTAAAAAAATAGAAAAAAACGACATGTCGTCCGAAAAATTGAAAAAAATGACATACTATACTATGTCGTTCGAAAAATGGAAAAAAACGACATATTTACTATGTCGTCGAAAAATTGAAAAAACGACATACTATATACTATGTCGTACGAAAAATTTAAAAAAACGACATACTATATATGGTATGTGGTCAAAAATAGAAAAAAACGATATGTCGTCCGAAAAATTGAAAAAATGACATACTATACTATGTCGTTCAAAAAATGGAAAAAAACGACATATTATACTATGTCGTCGAAAAATTGAAAAAAACGACATACTATACTATGTCGTCCGAAATATTGAGAAAAACGACATGTCGTCCAAAAAAATTGAAAAAAACGACATACAAAGTATGTCGTCCGAAAAATTGAAAAAAACGACATACTATAGTATGTCGTCCGAAAAATAGAAAAAAACGACATACAACATACTATGTCGTACGAAAAATTGAAAAAAACGACATACTATAGTATGTGGTCGAAAAATTGAAAAAAATGACATACTATAGTATGTCGTCGAAAATTGAAAAAACGACATACTATATACTATGTCGTACGAAAAATTTAAAAAAACGACATACTATATAGTATGTGGTCAAAAAATAGAAAAAAACGATATGTCGTCCGAAAAATTGAAAAAAATGACATACTATACTATGTCGTTCGAAAAATGGAAAAAAACGACATATTATACTATGTCGTCGAAAAATTGAAAAAAACGACATACTATACTATGTCGTCCGAAATATTGAGAAAAAAACGACATGTCGTCCAAAAAATTGAAAAAAACGACATACTATACTATGTCGTCGAAAAATTGAAAAAAAACGACATACTATATACTATGTCGTCCGAAATATTGAGAAAAAACGACATGTCGTCCGAAATATTGAAAAAAACGACATACTATACTATGTCGTCGAAAAATTGAAAAAAACGACATACTATATACTATGTCGTACGAAAAATTTTAAAAAACGACATACTATGATTAGTATGTGGTTCAAAAATAGAAAAAAACGACATGTCGTCCGAAAAATTTAAAAAACGACATACTTTAGTATGTCGTCCGAAATATTGAAAAAAACGACATACTATACTATGTCGTCGAAAAATTGAAAAAAAACGACATACTATAAACTATGTCGTACGAAAAATTGAAAAAAACGACATACTATATATAGTATGTGGTCAAAAAATAGAAAAAAACGACATGTCGTCCGAAAAATTTAAAAAAACGACATACTATAGTATGTCGTCCGAAATATTGAAAAAATGACATACTATAGTATGTCGTCGAAAATTGAAAAAAACGACATACTATATACTATGTCGTACGAAAAATTTAAAAAAACGACATACTATATATAGTATGTGGTCAAAAAATAGAAAAAAAACGATATGTCGTCCGAAAAATTGAAAAAAATGACATACTATACTATGTCGTTCGAAAAATGGAAAAAAACGACATATTATACTATGTCGTCGAAAAATTGAAAAAAACGACATACTATACTATGTCGTCCGAAATATTGAGAAAAAACGACATGTCGTCCAAAAAATTGAAAAAAACGACATACTATACTATGTTGTCCGAAATATTGAAAAAAACGACATACTATACTATGTCGTCGAAAAATTGAAAAAAACGACATACTATATACTATGTCGAACGAAAAATTTAAAAAAACGACATACTATATATAGTATGTGGTCAAAAAATAGAAAAAAAACGACATGTCGTCCGAAAAATTTAAAAAAACGACATACTATACTATGTCGTCGAAAAATTGAAAAAAACGACATACTATAAACTTTGTCGTACGAAAAATTGAAAAAAACGACATACTATATATAGTATGTGGTAAAAAAATAGAAAAAACGACATGTCGTCCGAAAAATTTAAAAAAACGACATACTATAGTATGTCGTCCGAAATATTGAAAGAAACGACATACTATAGTATGTCGTCCGAAATATTGAAAAAAATGACATACTATACTATGTCGTTCGAAAAATGGAAAAAAACGACAGTTATACTATGTCGTCGAAAAATTGAAAAAACAACATACTATACTATGTCGTTCAAAAAATGGAAAAAAACGACATATTATACTGTCGTCGAAAAATTGAAAAAAAATATACTATGTCGTCCGAAATATTGAGACAAAACGACATGTCGTCCAAAAAATTGAAAAAAACGACATACTATACTATGTCGTCCGAAATATTGAAAAAAACGACATACTATACTATGTCGTCGAAAAATTGAAAAAAACGACATAGTAAGTATGTCGTCCGAAAAATTGAAAAAAACGACATACTATACTATGTCGTTCGAAAAATTGAAAAAAACGACATACTATATACTATGTCGTACGAAAAATTGAAAAAAACGACATACTATAGTATGTCGTCCGAAAAATTTAAAAAAACGACATACTATGTATAGTATGTGGTCAAAAAATAGAAAAAAACGACATGTCGTCCGAAAAATTTAAAAAAACGACATACTATAGTATGTCGTCCGAAATATTGAAAAAAACGACATACTATACTATGTCGTCGAAAAATTGAAAAAAACGACATACTATAAACTATGTCGTAAGAAAAATTGAAAAAAACGACATACTATATATAGTATGTGGTCAAAAAATAGAAAAAAACGACGTCGTCCGAAATATTGAATAAAATGACATACTATACTATGTCGTTCGAAAAATGGAAAAAAACGACATATTATACTATGTCGTCGAAAAATTGAAAAAAACGACATACCATAGTATGTATTTCGGACGACTATGTCGTGCAAAATATTGAGAAAAAACGACATACTATAGTCTGTGGTCGAAAAATTGAAAAAAATGACATACTATAGTTTGTCGTCGAAAAATTGAAAAAAACGACATACTATAGTTTGTCGTCCGAAATATTGAAAAAAACGACATACTATAGTATGTCGTCGAAAAATTGAAAAAAACAACATACTATATACTATGTCGTACGAAAAATTTAAAAAAACGACATACTATATATAGTATGTGGTCAAAAAATAGAAAAAACGACATGTCGTCCGAAAAATTGAAAAAAATGACATACTATACTATGTCGTTCAAAAATGGAAAAAAACGACATATCATACTATGTCGTCGAAAAATTGAAAAAAATGACATACTATACTATGTTGTCCGAAAAAATTGAAAAAAACGACATACTATACTATGTCGTTCGAAAAATTGAAAAAAACGACATACTATACTATGTGTCCGAAAAATTGAAAAAAACGACATACTATACTATGTCGTTCGAAAAATTGAAAAAAACGACATACTATACTATGTCGTCCGAAAAATTGAAAAAAACGACATACTATACTATGTCGTCCGAAAAATTGAAAAAAACGACATACTATACTATGTCGTTCGAAAAATTGAAAAAAACGACATACTATATACTATGTCGTACAAAAAATTGAAAAAAACGACATACTATAGTATGTGGTCGAAAAATTGAAAAAAATGACATACTATACTGTCGTTCGAAAAATTGAAAAAAACGACATACCATAGTATGTCGTCCGAAAAATTGAAAAAAACGACATACTATAGTATGTGGTTGAAAAATTGAAAAAAATGACATACAACATACGATGTCGTACGAAAAATTGAAAAAAACGACATACCATAGTATGTCGTCCGAAAAATTGAAAAAAACGACACAGTATGTGGTCGAAAAATTGAAAAAAATGACATACTATAGTATGTCGTCGAAAAATTGAAAAAAACGACATACTACAGTATGTCGTCGAAAAATTGAAAAAAACGACATACTATATACTATGTCGTACGAAAAATTTAAAAAATGACATACTATATATAGTATGTGGTCAAAAAATAGAAAAAAACGATATGTCGTCCGAAAAATTGAAAAAAATGACATACTATACTGTCGTTCGAAAAATGGAAAAAAACGACATACTATACTATGTCGTCGAAAAATTGAAAAAAACGACATACTATATACTATGTCGTACGAAAAATTGAAAAAAACGACATACCATAGTATGTCGTCCGAAAAATTGAAAAAAAACGACATACTATAGTATGTGGTCGAAAAATTGAAAAAAATGACATACTATAGTATGTCGTCGAAAAATTGAAAAAAACGACATACTATATATAGTATGTGGTCAAAAAATAGAAAAAAACGATATGTCGTCCGAAAAATTGAAAAAAATGACATACTATACTATGTCGTTCGAAAAATGGAAAAAACGACATATTATACTATGTCGTCGAAAAATTGAAAAAAACGACATACCATAGTATGTATTTCGGACGACTATGTCGTGCAAAATATTGAGAAAAAACGACATACTATAGTCTGTGGTCGAAAAATTGAAAAAAATGACATACTATAGTTTGTCGTCGAAAAATTGAAAAAAACGACATACTATAGTTTGTCGTCGAAAAATTGAAAAAAACGACATACTATAGTATGTCGTCCGAAATATTGAGAAAAAACGACATACTATAGTATGTCGTCCGAAATATTGAAAAAAATGACATACTATACTATGTCGTTCGAAAAATGGAAAAAATCGACAGTTATACTATGTGGTCGAAAAATTGAAAAAAACGACATACTAAGTATGTCGTTCGAAAAATTGAAAAAAACGACATACTATACTATGTCGTTCGAAAAATTGAAAAAAACGACATACAACATACTGTCGTACGAAAAATTGAAAAAAACGACATACCATAGTATGTCGTCCGAAAAATTGAAAAAAACGACATACTATAGTATGTGGTCGAAAAATTGAAAAAAATGACATACTATATACTATGTCGTACGAAAAATTTAAAAAAACGACATACTATATATAGTATGTGGTCAAAAATAGAAAAAACGATATGTCGTCCGAAAAATTGAAAAAAATGACATACTATACTATGTCGTTCGAAAAATGGAAAAAAACGACATATTATACTATGTCGTCGAAAAATTGAAAAAAACGACATACTATACTATGTCGTCCGAAATATTGAAAGAAACGACATACTATAGTATGTCGTCCGAAATATTGAAAAAAATGACATACTATACTATGTCGTTCGAAAAATGGAAAAAAACGACAGTTATACTATGTCGTCGAAAATTGAAAAAAACGACATACTATACTATGTCGTTCAAAAAATGGAAAAAAACGACATATTATACTGTCGTCGAAAAATTGAAAAAAACGACATACTATACTATGTCGTCCGAAATATTGAGACAAAACGACATGTCGTCCAAAAAATTGAAAAAAACGACATACTATACTATGTCGTCCGAAATATTGAAAAAAACGACATACTATACTATGTCGTCGAAAAATTGAAAAAAACGACATACTAAGTATGTCGTCCGAAAAATTGAAAAAAAACGACATACTATACTATGTCGTTCGAAAAATTGAAAAAAATGACATACTATATACTATGTCGTACGAAAAATTGAAAAAAACGACATACTATAGTATGTCGTCCGAAAAATTTAAAAAAACGACATACTATGTATAGTATGTGGTCAAAAAATAGAAAAAAACGACATGTCGTCCGAAAAATTTAAAAAAACGACATACTATAGTATGTCGTCCGAAATATTGAAAAAAACGACATACTATACTATGTCGTCGAAAAATTGAAAAAAACGACATACTATAAACTATGTCGTAAGAAAAATTGAAAAAAACGACATACTATATAATATGTGGTCAAAAAATAGAAAAAAACGACGTCGTCCGAAATATTGAATAAATGACATACTATACTATGTCGTTCGAAAAATGGAAAAAAACGACATATTATACTATGTCGTCGAAAAATTGAAAAAAACGACATACCATAGTATGTATTTCGGACGACTATGTCGTGCAAAATATTGAGAAAAAACGACATACTATAGTCTGTGGTCGAAAAATTGAAAAAAATGACATACTATAGTTTGTCGTCGAAAAATTGAAAAAAACGACATACTATAGTTTGTCGTCGAAAATTGAAAAAAAACGACATACTATAGTATGTCGTCCGAAATATTGAGAAAAAACGACATACTATAGTATGTCGTCGAAAATTGAAAAAAACAACATACTATATACTATGTCGTACGAAAAATTTAAAAAAACGACATACTATATATAGTATGTGGTCAAAAAATAGAAAAAAACGACATGTCGTCCGAAAAATTGAAAAAAATGACATACTATACTATGTCGTTCAAAAAATGGAAAAAAACGACATATCATACTATGTGGTCGAAAAATTGAAAAAAATGACATACTATACTATGTCGTCCGAAAAATTTTAAAAAACGACATACTATACTATGTCGTCCGAAAAATTGAAAAAAACATACTATACTATGTCGTTCGAAAAATTGAAAAAAACGACATAGTATATACTATGTCGTACGAAAAATTGAAAAAAACGACATACTATAGTATGTCGTCCGAAAAATTGAAAAAAACGACATACTATACTATGTCGTCCGAAAAATTGAAAAAAACGACATACTATACTATGTCGTTCGAAAAATTGAAAAAAAACGACATACTATATACTATGTCGTACAAAAAATTGAAAAAAACGACATACTATAGTATGTGGTCGAAAAATTGAAAAAAATGACATACTATACTGTCGTTCGAAAAATTGAAAAAACGACATACCATAGTATGTCGTCCGAAAAATTGAAAAAAACGACATACTATAGTATGTGGTTGAAAAATTGAAAAAAATGACATACAACATACGATGTCGTACGAAAAATTGAAAAAACGACATACCATAGTATGTCGTCCGAAAATTGAAAAAAACGACACAGTATGTGGTCGAAAAATTGAAAAAAATGACATACTATAGTATGTCGTCGAAAAATTGAAAAAAACGACATACTATAGTATGTGGTCGAAAAATTGAAAAAACAACATACTATATACTATGTCGTACGAAAAATTTAAAAAAATGACATACTATATATAGTATGTGGTCAAAAAATAGAAAAAAACGATATGTCGTCCGAAAAATTGAAAAAAATGACATACTATACTGTCGTTCGAAAAATGGAAAAAAACGACATACTATACTATGTCGTCGAAAAATTGAAAAAAACGACATACTATATACTATGTCGTACGAAAAATTGAAAAAAACGACATACCATAGTATGTCGTCCGAAAAATTGAAAAAAACGACATACTATAGTATGTGGTCGAAAAATTGAAAAAAATGACATACTATAGTATGTCGTCGAAAAATTGAAAAAAACGACATACTATATATAGTATGTGGTCAAAAAATAGAAAAAAACGATATGTCGTCCGAAAAATTGAAAAAAATGACATACTATACTATGTCGTTCGAAAAATGGAAAAAAACGACATATTATACTATGTCGTCGAAAAATTGAAAAAAACGACATACCATAGTATGTATTTCGGACGACTATGTCGTGCAAAATATTGAGAAAAAACGACATACTATAGTCTGTGGTCGAAAAATTGAAAAAAATGACATACTATAGTTTGTCGTCGAAAAATTGAAAAAAACGACATACTATAGTTTGTCGTCGAAAAATTGAAAAAAACGACATACTATAGTATGTCGTCCGAAATATTGAGAAAAAACGACATACTATAGTATGTCGTCCGAAATATTGAAAAAAAATGACATACTATACTATGTCGTTCGAAAAATGGAAAAAATCGACAGTTATACTATGTCGTCGAAAAATTGAAAAAAACGACATACTATACTATGTCGTTCGAAAAATTGAAAAAAAACGACATACTATATATGTCGTTCGAAAAATTGAAAAAAACGACATACAACATACTGTCGCACGAAAAATGAAAAAAACGACATACCATAGTATGTCGTCCGAAAATTGAAAAAAACGACATACTATAGTATGTGGTCGAAAAATTGAAAAAAATGACATACTATAGTATGTCGTCGAAAAATTGAAAAAAACGACATACTATATACTATGTCGTACGAAAAATTTAAAAAAACGACATACTATATATAGTATGTGGTCAAAAAATAGAAAAAAACGATATGTCGTCCGAAAAATTGAAAAAAATGACATACTATACTATGTCGTTCGAAAAATGGAAAAAAACGACATATTATACTATGTCGTCGAAAAATTGAAAAAAACGACATACTATACTATGTCGTCCGAAATATTGAGAAAAAACGACATGTCGTCCAAAAATTGAAAAAAACGACATACTATACTATGTTGTCCGAAATATTGAAAAAAACGACATACTATATACTATGTCGAACGAAAAATTTAAAAAACGACATACTATATATAGTATGTGGTCAAAAAATAGAAAAAAACGACATGTCGTCCGAAAAATTTAAAAAAACGACATACTATACTATGTCGTCGAAAAATTGAAAAAAAACGACATACTATAAACTTTGTCGTACGAAAAATTGAAAAAAACGACATACTATATATAGTATGTGGTAAAAAAATAGAAAAAAACGACATGTCGTCCGAAAAATTTAAAAAAACGACATACTATAGTATGTCGTCCGAAATATTGAAAAAAACGACATACTATAGTATGTCGTCCGAAAAATTGAAAAAAATGACATACTATACTATGTCGTTCGAAAAATGGAAAAAAACGACATATACTATGTCGTCGGAAAATTGAAAAAAACGACATACTATATTATGTCGTTCGAAAAATGGAAAAAAACGACATATTATACTGTCGTCGAAAAATTGAAAAAAACGACATACTATACTATGTCGTCCGAAATATTGAGAAAAAACGACATGTCGTCCAAAAAATTGAAAAAAACGACATACTATACTATGTCGTCCGAAATATTGAAAAAAAACGACATACTATACTATGTCGTCGAAAAATTGAAAAAAACGACATAGTAAGTATGTCGTCCGAAAAATTGAAAAAAACGACATACTATACTATGTCGTTCGAAAAATTGAAAAAAACGACATACTATATACTATGTCGTACGAAAAATTGAAAAAAACGACATACTATAGTATGTCGTCCGAAAAATTTAAAAAAACGACATACTATGTATAGTATGTGGTCAAAAAATAGAAAAAAACGACATGTCGTCCGAAAAATTTAAAAAACGACATACTATAGTATGTCGTCCGAAATATTGAAAAAAACGACATACTATACTATGTCGTCGAAAAATTGAAAAAAACGACATACTATAAACTATGTCGTAAGAAAAATTGAAAAAAACGACATACTATATATAGTATGTGGTCAAAAAATAGAAAAAAACGACGTCGTCCGAAATATTGAATAAAATGACATACTATACTATGTCGTTCGAAAAATGGAAAAAAACGACATATTATACTATGTCGTCGAAAAATTGAAAAAAACGACATACCCTAGTATGTATTTCGGACGACTATGTCGTGCAAAATATTGAGAAAAAACGACATACTATAGTCTGTGGTCGAAAAATTGAAAAAAATGACATACTATAGTTTGTCGTCGAAAAATTGAAAAAAACGACATACTATAGTTTGTCGTCGAAAAATTGAAAAAAACGACATACTATAGTATGTCGTCCGAAATATTGAGAAAAAACGACATACTATAGTATGTCGTCGAAAAATTGAAAAAAACAACATACTATATACTATGTCGTACGAAAAATTTAAAAAACGACATACTATATAGTATGTGGTCAAAAAATAGAAAAAAACGACATGTCGTCCGAAAAATTGAAAAAAATGACATACTATACTATGTCGTTCAAAAAATGGAAAAAAACGACATATCATACTATGTCGTCGAAAAATTGAAAAAAACGACATACTATACTATGTTGTCCGAAAAATTGAAAAAAAACGACATACTATACTATGTCGTTCGAAAAATTGAAAAAAACGACATACTATACTATGTTGTCCGAAAAATTGAAAAAAACGACATACTATACTATGTCGTTCGAAAATTGAAAAAAACGACATACTATACTATGTTGTCCGAAAAATTGAAAAAACGACATACTATACTATGTCGTCCGAAAAATTGAAAAAAACGACATACTATACTATGTCGTTCGAAAAATTGAAAAAAACGACATACTATATACTATGTCGTACAAAAAATTGAAAAAAACGACATACTATAGTATGTGGTCGAAAAATTGAAAAAAATGACATACTATACTGTCGTTCGAAAAATTGAAAAAAACGACATACCATAGTATGTCGTCCGAAAAATTGAAAAAAACGACATACTATAGTATGTGGTCGAAAAATTGAAAAAATGACATACAACATACGATGTCGTACGAAAAATTGAAAAAAACGACATACCATAGTATGTCGTCCGAAAAATTGAAAAAAAACGACACAGTATGTGGTCGAAAAATTAAAAAAATGACATACTATAGTATGTCGTCGAAAAATTGAAAAAAAACGACATACTACAGTATGTGGTCGAAAAATTGAAAAAAACGACATACTATATACTATGTCGTACGAAAAATTTAAAAAAATGACATACTATATATAGTATGTGGTCAAAAAATAGAAAAAAACGATATGTCGTCCGAAAAAATTGAAAAAAATGACATACTATACTGTCGTTCGAAAAATGGAAAAAAAACGACATACTATACTATGTCGTCGAAAAATTGAAAAAAACGACATACTATATACTATGTCGTACGAAAAATTGAAAAAAACGACATACCATAGTATGTCGTCCGAAAAATTGAAAAAAACGACATACTATAGTATGTGGTCGAAAAATTGAAAAAAAATGACATACTATAGTATGTCGTCGAAAAATTGAAAAAAACGACATACTATATAGTATGTGGTCAAAAAATAGAAAAAAACGATATGTCGTCCGAAAAATTGAAAAAAATGACATACTATACTATGTCGTTCGAAAAATGGAAAAAAACGACATATACTATGTCGTCGAAAAATTGAAAAAAACGACATACCATAGTATGTATTTCGGACGACTATGTCGTGCAAAATATTGAGAAAAAACGACATACTATAGTCTGTGGTCGAAAAATTGAAAAAAATGACATACTATAGTTGTCGTCGAAAAATTGAAAAAAACGACATACTATAGTTTGTCGTCGAAAAAATTGAAAAAAACGACATACTATAGTATGTCGTCCGAAATATTGAGAAAAAACGACATACTATAGTATGTCGTCCGAAAATTGAAAAAATGACATACTATACTATGTCGTTCGAAAAATGGAAAAAACGACAGTTATACTATGTCGTCGAAAAATTGAAAAAAACGACATACTA
Organism: Poeciliopsis prolifica; assembly: GCF_027474105.1. Classification (NCBI taxonomy): domain Eukaryota; kingdom Metazoa; phylum Chordata; class Actinopteri; order Cyprinodontiformes; family Poeciliidae; genus Poeciliopsis; species Poeciliopsis prolifica. The sequence continues at coordinate 47,387 of NW_026562659.1, forward strand.
TACTATGTCGTTCGAAAAATTGAAAAAAACGACATACTATACTATGTCGTCGAAAAATTGAAAAAACGACATACTATGTCGTCCGAAAAATTGAAAAAAAGACATACTATACTATGTCGTTCGAAAAATTGAAAAAAAAAACGACATACTATACTATGTCGTCGAAAATTGAAAAAAACGACATACTATGTCGTCCGAAAAATTGACAAAAAGACATACTATACTATGTCGTTCGAAAAATTGAAAAAAAAAAACATACTATACTATGTCGTCGAAAAATTGAAAAAAACGACATACTAAGTATGTCGTCCGAAAAATTGAAAAAAACGACATACTATACTATGTCGTTCGAAAAATTGAAAAAAACGACATACTATATACTATGTCGTACGAAAAATTGAAAAAAAACGACATACTATAGTATGTCGTCCGAAAAATTGAAAAAAAACGACATACTATAGTATGTGGTCGAAAAATTGAAAAAAATGACATACTATACTGTCGTTCGAAAAATTGAAAAAAAACGACATACAACATACTATGTCGTACGAAAAATTGAAAAAAACGACATACCATAGTATGTCGTCCGAAAAATTGAAAAAAACGACATACTATAGTATGTGGTCGAAAAATTGAAAAAAATGACATACTATAGTATGTCGTCGAAAAATGAAAAAAACGACATACTATATACTATGTCGTACGAAAAATTTAAAAAAACGACATACTATATATAGTATGTGGTCAAAAAATAGAAAAAAACGATATGTCGTCCGAAAAATTGAAAAAAAGTGACATACTATACTATGTCGTTCGAAAAATGGAAAAAAAACGACATATTATACTATGTCGTCGAAAAAATTTAAAAAAACGACATACTATATACTATGTCGTCCGAAATATTGAGAAAAAACGACATGTCGTCCAAAAAATTGAAAAAAACGACATACTATACTATGTCGTCCGAAATATTGAAAAAAACGACATACTATACTATGTCGTCGAAAAATTGAAAAAAACGACATACTATAACTATGTCATACGAAAAATTGAAAAAAACGACATACTATATAATATGTGGTCAAAAAATAGAAAAAAAAAAGACATGTCGTCCGAAAAATTTAAAAAAACGACATACTATAGTATGTCGTCCGAAATATTAAAAAAAATGACATACTATACTATGTCGTTCGAAAAATGAAAAAAACGAAATATTATACTATGTCGTCGAAAAATTGAAAAAAACGACATACCATAGTATGTATTTCGGACGACTATGTCGTGCAAAATATTGAGAAAAAACGACATACTATAGTCTGTGGTCGAAAAATTGAAAAAAATGACATACTATAGTTGTCGTCGAAAAATTGAAAAAAACGACATACTATAGTTTGTCGTCGAAAAATTGAAAAAAAACGACATACTATAGTATGTCGTCCGAAAATTGAGAAAAAACGACATACTATAGTCTGTGGTCGAAAAATTGAAAAAAATGACATACTATAGTTGTCGTCAAAAAATTGAAAAAAACGACATACTATAGTTTGTCGTCGAAAAATTGAAAAAAAAACGACATACTATAGTATGTCGTCCGAAATATTGGAAATAGTTGACATACTATACTATGTCGTTCGAAAAATGGAAAAAAACGACATGTTATACTATGTCGTCGAAAAATTGAAAAAAACGACATACTATACTATGTCGTCCCAAATTTTGAGAAAAAAACGACATGTCGTTCGAAAAATTGAAAAAAACGACATACTATAGTATGTCGTCCGAAATATTGAGAAAAAACGACATACTATAGTCTGTGGTCGAAAAATTGAAAAAAAATGACATACTATAGTTGTCGTTCGAAAAATTGAAAAAAACGACATACTACATATGTCGTTCGAAAAATTGAAAAAAACGACATACAACATACTATGTCGTACGAAAAATTGAAAAAAACGACATACCATAGTATGTCGTCTGAAAAATTGAAAAAAACGACATACTATATACTATGTCGTCCAAAAAATTGAAAAAAACGACATACTATACTATGTCGTCCGAAATATTGAAAAAAACGACATACTATACTATGTCGTTCGAAAAATTGAAAAAAACGACATACTATATAATATGTCGTTCGAAAAATTGAAAAAAACGACATACAACATACTATGTCGTCCGAAATATTGAAAAAAACGACATACTATACTATGTCGTTCGAAAAATTGAAAAAAAACGACATACTATATAATATGTCGTTCGAAAAATTGAAAAAAACGACATACAACATACTATGTCGTACGAAAAATTGAAAAAAACGACATACCATAGTATGTCGTCCGAAAAATTGAAAAAAACGACACAGTATGTGGTCGAAAAATTGAAAAAAATGACATACTATAGTATGTCGTCGAAAAATTGAAAAAAACGACATACTATAGTATGTGGTCGAAAAATTGAAAAAAATGACATACTATATACTATGTCGTACGAAAAATTGAAAAAAACGACATACTATACTATGTCGTCCGAAATATTGAGAAAAAACGACATGTCGTCCAAAAAATTGAAAAAAACGACATACTATAGTATGTCGTCCGAAATATTGAAAAAAACGACATACAACATACTATGTCGTACGAAAAATTGAAAAAAACGACATACCATAGTATGTCGTCCGAAAAATTGAAAAAAACGACATACTATAGTATGTGGTCGAAAAATTGAAAAAAATGACATACTATACTGTCGTTCGAAAAATTGAAAAAAACGACATACTACATACTATGTCGTCCGAAAAATTGAAAAAAACGACATACTATAGTATGTGGTCGAAAAATTGAAAAAAATGACATACTATAGTATGTCGTCGAAAAATTGAAAAAAACGACATACTATATACTATGTCGTACGAAAAATTTAAAAAAACGACATACTATATAGTATGTGGTCAAAAAATAGAAAAAAAACGATATGTCGTCCAAAAATTGAAAAAAATGACATACTATACTATGTCGTTCAAAAAATTGAAAAAAACGACATATTATACTATGTCGTCGAAAAATTGAAAAAAAAACGACATACTATACTATGTCGTCCGAAAAATTGAAAAAAACGACATACTATACTATGTCGTTCGAAAAATTGAAAAAAACGACATACTATACTATGTTGTCCGAAAAATTGAAAAAAACGACATACTATACTATGTCGTTCGAAAAATTGAAAAAAACGACATACTATACTATGTCGTCCGAAAAATTGAAAAAAACGACATACTATACTATGTCGTCCGAAAAATTGAAAAAAAAAACGACATACTATACTATGTCGTTCGAAAAATTGAAAAAAACGACATACTATATACTATGTCGTACAAAAAATTGAAAAAAACGACATACTATAGTATGTGGTCGAAAAATTGAAAAAAATGACATACTATACTGTCGTTCGAAAAATTGAAAAAAACGACATACTATATACTATGTCGTACGAAAAATTTAAAAAAACGACATACTATATAGTATGTGGTCAAAAAATAGAAAAAAACGATATGTCGTCCGAAAAATTTAAAAAAACGACATACTATAGTATGTCGTCCGAAATATTGAAAAAAATGACATACTAATATGTGGTCGAAAAATTGAAAAAATGACATACTATAGTATGTCGTCGAAAAATTGAAAAAAACGACATACTACATACTATGTCGTACGAATAATTTACAAAAACGACATACTATATATAGTATGTGGTCAAAAAATAGAAAAAAAACGATATGTCGTCCGAAAAATTGAAAAAAATGACATACTATACTATGTCGTTCGAAAATGGAAAAAACGACATACTATAGTATGTGGTCGAAAAATTGAAAAAAATGACATACTATAGTATGTCGTCGAAAAATTGAAAAAAACGACATACTATATACTATGTCGTACGAAAATTTAAAAAAACGACATACTATATATAGTATGTGGTCAAAAAATAGAAAAAAACGATATGTCGTCCAAAAAATTGAAAAAAATGACATACTATACTATGTCGTTCAAAAAATGGAAAAAAAAACGACATATCATACTATGTCGTCGAAAAATTGAAAAAAACGACATACTATACTATGTCGTCCGAAAAATTGAAAAAAACAACATACTATATACTATGTCGTACGAAAAATTTAAAAAAACGACATACTATATATAGTATGTGGTTAAAAAATAGAAAAAAACGATATGTCGTCCGAAAAATTTAAAAAAACGACATACTATAGTATGTCGTCCGAAATATTGAAAAAAATGACATACTATACTATGTCGTTCGAAAAATGGAAAAAAACGACATACTATAGTATGTGGTCGAAAAATTGAAAAAAATGACATACTATAGTATGTCGTCGAAAAATTGAAAAAAACGACATACTATATACTATGTCGTACGAAAAATTTAAAAAAACGACATATATATAGTATGTGGTCAAAAAATAGAAAAAAAAAAAACGATATGTCGTCCAAAAAATTGAAAAAAATGACATACTATACTATGTCGTTCAAAAAATGGAAAAAAACGACATATACTATGTCGTCGAAAATTGAAAAAAACGACATACTATACTATGTTGTCCGAAAAATTGAAAAAAACGACATACTACTATGTCGTTCGAAAAATTGAAAAAAACGACATACTATACTATGTTGTCCGAAAAATTGAAAAAAACGACATACTATACTATGTCGTTCGAAAAATTGAAAAAAACGACATACTATACTATGTCGTCCGAAAAATTGAAAAAAACGACATACTATACTATGTCGTCCGAAAAATTGAAAAAAACGACATACTATACTATGTCGTTCGAAAAATTGAAAAAAACGACATACTATATACTATGTCGTACAAAAAATTGAAAAAAACGACATACTATAGTATGTGGTCGAAAAATTGAAAAAAATGACATACTATACTGTCGTTCGAAAAATTGAAAAAAACGACATACTATATACTATGTCGTACGAAAAATTTAAAAAAAACGACATACTATTATAGTATGTGGTCAAAAAATAGAAAACGATATGTCGTCCGAAAAATTTAAAAAACGACATACTATAGTATGTCGTCCGAAATATTGAAAAAAATGACATACTATAATATGTGGTCGAAAAATTGAAAAAAATGACATACTATAGTATGTCGTCGAAAAATTGAAAAAAACGACATACTACATACTATGTCGTACGAATAATTTAAAAAAACGACATACTATATATAGTATGTGGTCAAAAAATAGAAAAAAACGATATGTCGTCCGAAAAATTGAAAAAAATGACATACTATACTATGTCGTTCGAAAAATGGAAAAAAACGACATACTATAGTATGTGGTCGAAAAATTGAAAAAAAATGACATACTATAGTATGTCGTCGAAAAATTGAAAAAAACGACATACTATATACTATGTCGTACGAAAAATTTAAAAAAACGACATACTATATATAGTATGTGGTCAAAAAATAGAAAAAAAACGATATGTCGTCCAAAAAATTGAAAAAAATGACATACTATACTATGTCGTTCAAAAATGGAAAAAAACGACATATTATACTATGTCGTCGAAAAATTGAAAAAAACGACATACTATAGTATGTGGTCGAAAAATTGAAAAAAATGACATACTATACTGTCGTTCGAAAAATTGAGAAAAAACGACATACTATAGTATGTCGTCCGAAAAATTGAAAAAAACGACATACTATACTATGTCGTTCGAAAAATTGAAAAAAAAGACATACTATAGTATGTCGTCCGAAAAATTGAAAAAAAAACGACATACTATACTATGTCGTCCGAAAAATTGAAAAAAACGACATACTATACTATGTCGTACGAAAAATTGAAAAAACGACTATATACTATGTCGTACAAAAAATTGAAAAAAACGACATACTATAGTATGTGGTCGAAAAATTGAAAAAAATGACATACTATACTGTCGTTCGAAAAATTGAAAAAAACGACATACTATATACTATGTCGTACGAAAAATTTAAAAAAACGACATACTATATATAGTATGTGGTCAAAAAATAGAAAAAAACGATATGTCGTCCGAAAAATTTAAAAAAACGACATACTATAGTATGTGGTCGAAAAATTGAAAAAAATGACATACTATACTGTCGTTCGAAAAATTGAAAAAAACGACATACTATATACTATGTCGTACGAAAAATTTAAAAAAACGACATACTATATAGTATGTGGTCAAAAAATAGAAAAAAACGATATGTCGTCCGAAAAATTTAAAAAAACGACATACTATAGTATGTCGTCCGAAATATTGAAAAAAATGACATACTATAATATGTGGTCGAAAAATTGAAAAAAATGACATACTATAGTATGTTGTCGAAAAATTGAAAAAAAACGACATACTACATACTATGTCGTACGAATAATTTAAAAAAACGACATACTATATATAGTATGTGGTCAAAAAATAGAAAAAAACGATATGTCGTCCGAAATTGAAAAATGACATACTATACTGTCGTTCAAAAAATGGAAAAAAACGACATATTATACTATGTCGTCGAAAAATTGAAAAAAACGACATAGTATACTATGTCGTCCGAAATATTGAGAAAAAACGACATGTCGTCCAAAAAATTGAAAAAAACGACATACTATACTATGTCGTCGAAAAATTGAAAAAAACGACATACTAAGTATGTCGTCCGAAAAATTGAAAAAAAAGACATACTATACTATGTCGTGATTGGGATGTAACGTATTTAAGTGACGCGCTAATTTATTTGGCTTCATGCTGTCCGCTGCGAGCATTTTTAGACACAGCAAACACACCGGTCTTTCCTCTTCTCCAACTGTAGTCACAGTGAAGCCAAGCGCTAAATACGCTTCGTCGTATTTCCTCTTCTTAGCTTTCGGTTGACTTTCTGTTGTCTCATTATCTTTGTCTCTCTCCGCTTTTCTTTTCATCCCTGTGAAAAACTTTTTCATGTTGGGGGTTGTTGAATAACGGAGGCCATAGACAGAACGCAGTCGGAGCTTTTTGTTGACTTAACACTGCTAACCAAGGCAAACCTGTTGTCTTGTAAGTCGTAAAATGTTGCACTGTCGCAAACGTGACAGAAGTAACAATGAGAGCGCCACTGCCGCCTACTGTGCGCAATTACACTTTATACTAGTACGGCCAAAAAAAAGCCTCTTCCCCAGGATCTCACGCGCCCCCCCAGGTATCGCACCGCGCCCCCCAAAGGGGGCCCGCCCCACTATTTGAGAAGCACTGCTATACTATGTTGTACGAAAAATTTAAAAAAACGACATACTATATATAGTATGTGGTCAAAAAATAGAAAAAAACGATATGTCGTCCGAAAAATTGAAAAAAATGACATACTATACTATGTCGTTCGAAAAATGGAAAAAAAAAAGACATAATACTATGTCGTCGAAAAATTGAAAAAAACGACATACTATACTATGTCGTCGAAAAATTGAAAAAAACGACATACTAAGTATGTCGTCCGAAAAATTGAAAAAAACGACATACTATACTATGTCGTTCGAAAAATTGAAAAAAACGACATACTATATACTATGTCGTACGAAAAATTGAAAAAACGACATACTATAGTATGTCGTCCGAAAAATTGAAAAAAACGACATACTATAGTATGTGGTCGAAAAATTGAAAAAAATGACATACTATACTGTCATTCGAAAAATTGAAAAAAACGACATACAACATACTATGTCGTACGAAAAATTGAAAAAAACGACATACTATAGTATGTGGTCGAAAAATTGAAAAAAATGACATACTATAGTATGTCGTCGAAAAATTGAAAAAAACGACATACTATAGTATGTCGTCCGAAAAATTGAAAAAAACGACATACTATAGTATGTGGTCGAAAAATTGAATAAAATGACATACTATACTGTCGTTCGAAAAATTGAAAAAAACGACATACAACATACTATGTCGTACGAAAAATTGAAAAAAACGACATACCATAGTATGTCGTCCGAAAAATTGAAAAAAAACGACATACTATAGTATGTGGTCGAAAAATTGAAAAAATGACATACTATAGTATGTCGTCGAAAAATTGAAAAAAAACGACATACTATATACTATGTCGTACAAAAAATTTAAAAAAACGACATACTATATATAATATGTGGTTAAAAAATAGAAAAAAACGATATGTCGTCCGAAAAATTGAAAAAAATGACATACTATACTATGTCGTTCGAAAAATGGAAAAAAACGACATTATACTATGTCGTCGAAAAATTGAAAAAAACGACATACTAAGTATGTCGTCCGAAAAATTGAAAAAAACGACATACTATATATAGTATGTGGTCAAAAAATAGAAAAAAACGACATGTCGTCCGAAAAATGTAAAAAAACGACATACTATACTATGTCGTCGAAAAATTGAAAAAAACGACATACTATAAACTTTGTCGTACGAAAAATTGAAAAAAACGACATACTATATATAGTATGTGGTAAAAAAATAGAAAAAAACGACATGTCGTCCGAAAAATTTAAAAAAACGACATACTATAGTATGTCGTCCGAAATATTGAAAAAAACGACATACTATAGTATGTCGTCCGAATATTGAAAAAAATGACATACTATACTATGTCGTTCGAAAAATGGAAAAAAACGACATATTATACTATGTCGTCCGAAATATTAAGAATAAACGACATGTCCGAAAAATTGAAAAAAAACGACATACCATAGTATGTATTCGGACGACTATGTCGTGCAAAATATTGAAAAAAATGACATACTATACTATGTCGTTCGAAAAATGGAAAAAAACGACATACTATAGTATGTGGTCGAAAAATTGAAAAAAATGACATACTATAGTATGTCGTCGAAAAATTGAAAAAAACGACATACTATATACTATGTCGTACGAAAAATTTAAAAAAACGACATACTATATATGGTATGTGGTCAAAAATAGAAAAAAACGATATGTCGTCCGAAAAATTGAAAAAAATGACATACTATACTATGTCGTTCAAAAAATGGAAAAAAACGACATATTATACTATGTCGTCGAAAAATTGAAAAAAACGACATACTATACTATATCGTCCGAAATATTGAGAAAAAACGACATGTCGTCCAAAAAATTGAAAAAAACGACATACTATAGTATGTCGTTTGAAAAATTGAAAAAAACGACATACTATAGTATGTCGTCCGAAAAATTGAAAAAAACGACATACAACATACTATGTCGTACGAAAAATTGAAAAAAACGACATACTATAGTATGTGGTCGAAAAATTGAAAAAAATGACATACTATAGTATGTCGTCGAAAAATTGAAAAAAACGACATACTATATACTATGTCGTACGAAAAATTTAAAAAAACGACATACTATATATAGTATGTGGTCAAAAAATAGAAAAAAACGATATGTCGTCCGAAAAATTGAAAAAAATGACATACTATACTATGTCGTTCGAAAAATGGAAAAAAACGACATATTATACTATGTCGTCGAAAAATTGAAAAAAACGACATACTATACTATGTCGTCCGAAATATTGAGAAAAAACGACATGTCGTCCAAAAAATTGAAAAAAACGACATACTATACTATGTCGTCGAAAAATTGAAAAAAACGACATACTATACTATGTCGTCCGAAATATTGAGAAAAAACGACATGTCGTCCGAAATATTGAAAAAAACGACATACTATACTATGTCGTCGAAAAATTGAAAAAAAACGACATACTATATACTATGTCGTACGAAAAATTTAAAAAAACGACATACTATGTTTAGTATGTGGTCAAAAAATAGAAAAAAACGACATGTCGTCCGAAAAATTTAAAAAAACGACATACTTTAGTATGTCGTCCGAAATATTGAAAAAAACGACATACTATACTATGTCGTCGAAAAATTGAAAAAAACGACATACTATAAACTATGTCGTACGAAAAATTGAAAAAAACGACATACTATATATAGTATGTGGTCAAAAAATAGAAAAAAACGACATGTCGTCCGAAAAATTTAAAAAAACGACATACTATAGTATGTCGTCCGAAATATTGAAAAAAATGACATACTATAGTATGTCGTCGAAAAATTGAAAAAAACGACATACTATATACTATGTCGTACGAAAAATTTAAAAAAACGACATACTATATATAGTATGTGGTCAAAAATAGAAAAAAACGATATGTCGTCCGAAAAATTGAAAAAAATGACATACTATACTATGTCGTTCGAAAAATGGAAAAAAAACGACATATTATACTATGTCGTCGAAAAATTGAAAAAAACGACATACTATACTATGTCGTCCGAAATATTGAGAAAAAACGACATGTCGTCCAAAAAATTGAAAAAAACGACATACTATACTATGTTGTCCGAAATATTGAAAAAAACGACATACTATACTATGTCGTCGAAAAATTGAAAAAAAACGACATACTATATACTATGTCGAATGAAAAATTTAAAAAAACGACATACTATATATAGTATGTGGTCAAAAAATAGAAAAAAACGACATGTCGTCCGAAAAATTTAAAAAAACGACATACTATACTATGTCGTCGAAAAATTGAAAAAAACGACATACTATAAACTTTGTCGTACGAAAAATTGAAAAAAACGACATACTATATATAGTATGTGGTAAAAAAATAGAAAAAAACGACATGTCGTCCGAAAAATTTAAAAAAACGACATACTATAGTATGTCGTCCGAAATATTGAAAAAAACGACATACTATAGTATGTCGTCCGAAATATTGAAAAAAATGACATACTATACTATGTCGTTCGAAAAATGGAAAAAAACGACATATTATACTATGTCGTCCGAAATATTGAGAATAAACGACATGTCCGAAAAATTGAAAAACACGACATACCATAGTATGTATTTCGGACGACTATGTCGTGCAAAATATTGAAAAAAATGACATACTATACTATGTCGTTCGAAAAATGGAAAAAAACGACATACTATAGTATGTGGTCGAAAAATTGAAAAAAATGACATACTATAGTATGTCGTCGAAAAATTGAAAAAAACGACATACTATATACTATGTCGTCCGAAAAATTGAAAAAAACGACATACTATAGTATGTGGTCGAAAAATTGAAAAAAATGACATACTATACTGTCGTTCGAAAAATTGAAAAAAACGACATACAACATACTATGTCCTACGAAAAATTGAAAAAAACGACATACCATAGTATGTCGTCCGAAAAATTGAAAAAAACGACATACTATAGTATGTGGTCGAAAAATTGAAAAAAACGACATACTATAAACTATGTCGTACGAAAAATTGAAAAAAACGACATACTATATATAGTATGTGGTCAAAAAATAGAAAAAAAACGACATGTCGTCCGAAAAATTTAAAAAAACGACATACTATAGTATGTCGTCCGAAATATTGAAAAAAATGACATACTATAGTATGTCGTCGAAAAATTGAAAAAAACGACATACTATATACTATGTCGTACGAAAAATTTAAAAAAACGACATACTATATATAGTATGTGGTCAAAAAATAGAAAAAAACGACATGTCGTCCGAAAAATTTAAAAAAACGACATACTATACTATGTCGTCGAAAAATTGAAAAAAACGACATACTATAAACTATGTCGTACGAAAAATTTAAAAAAACGACATACTATAGTATGTCGTCCGAAATATTGAAAAAAACGACATACTATAGTATGTCGTCCGAAATATTGAAAAAAATGACATACTATACTATGTCGTTCGAAAAATGAAAAAAACGACATATTATACTATGTCGTCCGAAATATTGAGAATAAACGACATGTCCGAAAAATTGAAAAAAACGACATACCATAGTATGTATTTCGGACGACTATGTCGTGCAAAATATTGAAAAAATGACATACTATACTATGTCGTTCGAAAAATGGAAAAAAACGACATACTATAGTATGTGGTCGAAAAATTGAAAAAAATGACATACTATAGTATGTCGTCGAAAAATTGAAAAAAACGACATACTATATACTATGTCGTACGAAAAATTTAAAAAAAACGACATACTATATATAGTATGTGGTCAAAAAATAGAAAAAAACGATATGTCGTCCGAAAAATTGAAAAAAACGACATACCATAGTATGTCGTCCGAAAAATTGAAAAAAACGACATACTATAGTATGTGGTTGAAAAATTGAAAAAAATGACATACTATATACTATGTCGTACGAAAAATTTAAAAAAACGACATACTATATATAGTATGTGGTCAAAAAATAGAAAAAAAAACGATATGTCGTCCGAAAAATTTAAAAAAACGACATACTATAGTATGTCGTCCGAAATATTGAAAAAAATGACATACTATACTATGTCGTTCGAAAAATGGAAAAAAACGACATACTATAATATGTGGTCGAAAAATTGAAAAAAAATGACATACTATAGTATGTCGTCGAAAAATTGAAAAAAACGACATACTATATACTATGTCGTATGAAAAATTTAAAAAAAACGACATACTATATAGTGTGGTCAAAAAATAGAAAAAAACGATATGTCGTCCGAAAAATTGAAAAAAATGACATACTATACTGTCGTTCAAAAAATGGAAAAAAACGACATATTATACTATGTCGTCGAAAAATTGAAAAAAACGACATAGTATACTATGTCGTCCGAAATATTGAGAAAAAACGACATGTCGTCCAAAAAATTGAAAAAAACGACATACTATACTATGTCGTCCGAAATATTGAAAAAAACGACATACTATACTATGTCGTCGAAAAATTGAAAAAAACGACATACTATAGTATGTGGTCGAAAAATTGAAAAAAATGACATACAACATACTATGTCGTACGAAAAATTGAAAAAAACGACATACATAGTATGTCGTCCGAAAATTGAAAAAAATGACATACTATAGTATGTCGTCGAAAAATTGAAAAAAACGACATACTATATACTATGTTGTACGAAAAATTTAAAAAAACGACATACTATATATAGTATGTGGTCAAAAAATAGAAAAAAACGATATGTCGTCCGAAAAATTGAAAAAAATGACATACTATACTATGTCGTTCGAAAAATGGAAAAAAACGACATATTATACTATGTCGTCGAAAAATTGAAAAAAACGACATACTATACTATGTCGTCGAAAAATTGAAAAAAACGACATACTAAGTATGTCGTCCGAAAAATTGAAAAAAAACGACATACTATACTATGTCGTTCGAAAAATTGAAAAAAACGACATACTATATACTATGTCGTACGAAAAATTGAAAAAAACGACATACTATAGTATGTCGTCCGAAAAATTGAAAAAAACGACATACTATAGTATGTGGTCGAAAAATTGAATAAAATGACATACTATACTGTCGTTCGAAAAATTGAAAAAAACGACATACAACATACTATGTCGTACGAAAAATTGAAAAAAACGACATACCATAGTATGTCGTCCGAAAAATTGAAAAAAAACGACATACTATAGTATGTGGTCGAAAAATTGAAAAAAATGACATACTATAGTTTGTCGTCGAAAAATTGAAAAAAACGACATACTATACTATGTCGTCGAAAATTGAAAAAAACGACATACTAAGTATGTCGTCCGAAAAATTGAAAAAAACGACATACTATACTATGTCGTTCGAAAAATTGAAAAAAACGACATACTATATACTATGTCGTACGAAAAATTGAAAAAAACGACATACAACATACTATGTCGTACGAAAAATTGAAAAAAAACGACATACCATAGTATGTCGTCCGAAAAATTGAAAAAAACGACATACTATAGTATGTGGTCGAAAAATTGAAAAAAATGACATACTATACTGTCATTCGAAAAATTGAAAAAAACGACATACAACATACTATGTCGTACGAAAAATGAAAAAACGACATACTATAGTATGTGGTCGAAAAATTGAAAAAAATGACATACTATACTATGTCGTTCAAAAAATGGAAAAAACGACATATTATACTATGTCGTCGAAAAATTGAAAAAAACGACATACTATATATATCGTCCGAAATATTGAGAAAAAACGACATGTCGCCAAATAATTGAAAAAAACGACATACTAAGTATGTCGTCCGAAAAATTGAAAAAAACGACATACTATACTATGTCGTTCGAAAAATTGAAAAAAAACGACATAGTATACTATGTCGTACGAAAAATTGAAAAAAAACGACATACTATAGTATGTCGTCCGAAAAATTGAAAAAAACGACATACTATAGTATGTGGTCGAAAAATTGAAAAAAATGACATACTATAGTTGTCGTCGAAAAATTGAAAAAAACGACATACTATATACTATGTCGTACAAAAAATTTAAAAAAACGACATACTATATAATATGTGGTTAAAAAATAGAAAAAAACGATATGTCGTCCGAAAAATTGAAAAAAATGACATACTATACTATGTCGTTCGAAAAATGGAAAAAAACGACATATTATACTATGTCGTCGAAAAATTGAAAAAAACGACATACTAAGTATGTCGTCCGAAAAATTGAAAAAAACGACATACTATATATAGTATGTGGTCAAAAAATAGAAAAAAACGACATGTCGTCCGAAAAATTAAAAAAACGACATACTATACTATGTCGTCGAAAAATTGAAAAAAACGACATACTATAAACTTTGTCGTACGAAAAATTGAAAAAAACGACATATATATAGTATGTGGTAAAAAAATAGAAAAAAACGACATGTCGTCCGAAAAATTTAAAAAAACGACATACTATAGTATGTCGTCCGAAATATTGAAGAAAACGACATACTATAGTATGTCGTCCGAAATATTGAAAAAAATGACATACTATACTATGTCGTTCGAAAAATGGAAAAAAAACGACATATTATACTATGTCGTCCGAAATATTGAGAATAAACGACATGTCCGAAAAATTGAAAAAAACGACATACCATAGTATGTATTTCGGACGACTATGTCGTGCAAAATATTGAAAAAAATGACATACTATACTATGTCGTTCGAAAAATGGAAAAAAACGACATACTATAGTATGTGGTCGAAAAATTGAAAAAAATGACATACTATAGTATGTCGTCGAAAAATTGAAAAAAACGACATACTATATACTATGTCGTACGAAAAATTTAAAAAAACGACATACTATATATAGTATGTGGTCAAAAAATAGAAAAAAAAACGATATGTCGTCCGAAAAATTGAAAAAAATGACATACTATACTATGTCGTTCAAAAAATGGAAAAAAAACGACATATTATACTATGTCGTCGAAAAATTGAAAAAAACGACATACTATACTATATCGTCCGAAATATTGAGAAAAAACGACATGTCGTCCAAAAAATTGAAAAAAACGACATACTAAGTATGTCGTCCGAAAAATTGAAAAAAACGACATACTATAGTATGTCGTCCGAAAAATTGAAAAAAACGACATACAACATACTATGTCGTACGAAAAATTGAAAAAAACGACATACTATAGTATGTGGTCGAAAATTGAAAAAAATGACATACTATAGTATGTCGTCGAAAAATTGAAAAAAACGACATACTATATACTATGTCGTACGAAAAATTTAAAAAAACGACATACTATATATAGTATGTGGTCAAAAAATAGAAAAAAACGATATGTCGTCCGAAAAATTGAAAAAAATGACATACTATACTATGTCGTTCGAAAAATGGAAAAAAAAACGACATATTATACTATGTCGTCGAAAAATTGAAAAAAAACGACATACTATACTATGTCGTCCGAAATATTGAGAAAAAACGA
This sequence comes from Poeciliopsis prolifica, assembly GCF_027474105.1. Lineage (NCBI taxonomy): Eukaryota > Metazoa > Chordata > Actinopteri > Cyprinodontiformes > Poeciliidae > Poeciliopsis > Poeciliopsis prolifica. The sequence goes on from NW_026562659.1 coordinate 63,286, forward strand.
CATGTCGTCCAAAAAATTGAAAAAAACGACATACTATACTATGTCGTCGAAAAATTGAAAAAAACGACATACTATATACTATGTCGTCCGAAATATTGAGAAAAAAACGACATGTCGTCCGAAATATTGAAAAAAACGATACTATACTATATGTCGTCGAAAAATTGAAAAAAACGACATACTATATACTATGTCGTACGAAAAATTTAAAAAAACGACATACTATGATTAGTATGTGGTCAAAAAATAGAAAAAACGACATGTCGTCCGAAAAATTTAAAAAAACGACATACTTTAGTATGTCGTCCGAAATATTGAAAAAAACGACATACTATACTATGTCGTCGAAAAATTGAAAAAAACGACATACTATAAACTATGTCGTACGAAAAATTGAAAAAAACGACATACTATATATAGTATGTGGTCAAAAAATAGAAAAAAAAACGACATGTCGTCCGAAAAATTTAAAAAAACGACATACTATAGTATGTCGTCCGAAATATTGAAAAAAATGACATACTATAGTATGTCGTCGAAAAATTGAAAAAAAAACGACATACTATATACTATGTCGTACGAAAAATTTAAAAAAACGACATACTATATATAGTATGTGGTCAAAAAATAGAAAAAAACGATATGTCGTCCGAAAAATTGAAAAAAATGACATACTATACTATGTCGTTCGAAAAATGGAAAAAAAACGACATATTATACTATGTCGTCGAAAAATTGAAAAAAACGACATACTATACTATGTCGTCCGAAATATTGAGAAAAAACGACATGTCGTCCAAAAAATTGAAAAAAACGACATACTATACTATGTCGTCCGAAATATTGAAAAAAACGACATACTATACTATGTCGTCGAAAAATTGAAAAAAACGACATACTATATACTATGTCGAACAAAAAATTTTAAAAAACGACATACTATATAATATGTGGTCAAAAAATAGAAAAAAAACGACATGTCGTCCGAAAAAATTTTAAAAAACGACATACTATACTATGTCGTCGAAAAATTGAAAAAAACGACATACTATAAACTTTGTCGTACGAAAAATTTAAAAAAACGACATACTATAGTATGTCGTCCGAAATATTGAAAAAAACGACATACTATAGTATGTCGTCCGAAATATTGAAAAAAATGACATACTATACTATGTCGTTCGAAAAATGGAAAAAAACGACATATTATACTATGTCGTCCGAAATATTGAGAAAAAACGACATGTCCGAAAAATTGAAAAAAACGACATACCATAGTATGTATTTCGGACGACTATGTCGTGCAAAATACATACTATACTATGTCGTTCGAAAAATGGAAAAAAACGACATATTATAATATGTCGTCGAAAAATTGAAAAAAATGACATACTATAGTATGTCGTCGAAAAATTGAAAAAAACGACATACTATATACTATGTCGTACGAAAAATTTAAAAAAAACGACATACTATATATAGTATGTGGTCAAAAAATAGAAAAAAACGATATGTCGTCCGAAAAAATTGAAAAAAACGACATACCATAGTATGTCGTCCGAAAAATTGAAAAAAACGACATACTATAGTATGTGGTCGAAAAATTGAAAAAAATGACATACTATAGTATGTTGTCGAAAAATTGAAAAAAACGACATACTATATACTATGTCGTACGAAAAATTTAAAAAAACGACATACTATATATAGTATGTGGTCAAAAAATAGAAAAAAACGATATGTCGTCCGAAAAATTTAAAAAAACGACATACTATAGTATGTCGTCCGAAATATTGAAAAAAATGACATACTATACTATGTCGTTCGAAAAATGGAAAAAAAACGACATACTATAATATGTGGTCGAAAAATTGAAAAAAATGACATACTATAGTATGTCGTCGAAAAATTGAAAAAAAACGACATACTATATACTATGTCGTACGAAAAATTTAAAAAAACGACATACTATATATAGTATGTGGTCAAAAAATAGAAAAAAACGATATGTCGTCCGAAAAATTGAAAAAAATGACATACTATACTGTCGTTCAAAAAATGGAAAAAAAAACAACATATTATACTATGTCGTCGAAAAATTGAAAAAAACGACATAGTATACTATGTCGTCCGAAATATTGAGAAAAAACGACATGTCGTCCAAAAAATTGAAAAAAACGACATACTATACTATGTCGTCCGAAATATTGAAAAAAACGACATACTATACTATGTCGTCGAAAAATTGAAAAAAACGACATACTAAGTATGTGGTCGAAAAATTGAAAAAAATGACATACAACATACTATGTCGTACGAAAAATTGAAAAAAACGACATACCATAGTATGTCATCCGAAAAATTGAAAAAAACGACATACTATAGTATGTGGTCGAAAATTGAA
>NW_026562661.1:0-61849 GCF_027474105.1 Poeciliopsis prolifica
TGGGATTAGTGAAATACAGTTTTTTGAAAAACATTGAAAACCAGACAAAAGAGTTCTTATGTGTTTATTATTTTGAAACTCCATACAATTTCTAAACTCAGATTTCTATTTTCCCTCCAATTTAATAACAATTTCGACATCTGAGCACAAAATATTCACCTTAAATACTTCAATAGTAGTCGTTAATGTCGTTTAGTGGAGTGATATAGAGACTATTTGGAGATTGTCTCTATACTACAACAAATATAAAACCACACCTATATCTTAAGCCATAAAAAAATATTTACTTCAGTTTCTATTAGTTTCGACATGTGCAAAACATGCCATTCGGCAAATCTAAACACTTTAGATCAATTCAGCCTTTCCGATCCAAGTGTTTTAATGCATCATCTGTTCTGCCTGCTGTATGTGCCTCACCGTCAGCCTGATACTCTGATGTTTTCTGCTTGTAGTCTTCAATGAGGAGAGCAGTATCACTGCAGCGGGCTTCACTGGACTGAGCCAGCTGATACAGTATGTCCACAGTCCTGGTGTTCACCTCAAATGATGGCACTGGCTGATCCCCAAACACTCCCTCCAACCAGCTGTTCACCTGTAGAAGAGACAGACAAATAAGACAATATCAGCAATGCGGCTGGCGCATTAATGTGTGTTTACTGGAGTCAAAGAGTTACCTTCCTCAGCTTTTCACACATGATCACAGAGAAGGCATGAAAAACATAGACAGTCACTACAGAAACGTAAAACGCCGTGTGTTTTATAGCCCCTCCAATTAACTTCATCTTCTTCTTTAGGATTTAACGGCAGCTTGCATCCATTTTTGTTGCACTACTGCCATCTATTGGATCCTAATTATCTAACAAATTCTCGAAATAATCCCACTGTTTTTTAAAAAACCACAAAATTTTCTTCCTCCCCTCATTACTATTTAACTGATCAACCACTTTTTCAAACTTCAATTCCCTGGTACAGCCTAATTCCAATATTAATAATTTTCTTTCATTTTCATATTTTCTACAACAAATAAAAACATGTTCCATTGTTTCTACAGAATCACACCAAATACATAAACCAGTAGGATGTTTCCCCATCTTATAAAGAGTTCCATTTAATAAACTATGCCCGGTTCTTATTCGAGTTATAATTACCTCTACCTTTCTATTTAACCCTCTAACCCTTTCTACATCAACTGTATTTTGAAATCTGTGTAAATGCCTTCCATTTATTTCATTATCCCACCTAATTTTCCATATCTTTTTACTTTCTCTCCAAGCTATACTTTTCCCCTCTGATTTCGATAGCTTTACTAACATATCAATTTTTTCTTTTTTACTAGCCTCCTTAGCCAACCTATCTGCTCTTTCATTACCTAAAATACCTACATGAGCAGGAGTCCAAAATAATATTACCTTTTTATTTTGATCACATATTCTATGATGAACAGCCATAACTTCATATAATATATTTTGATGATTACTTGAACATCCCTTTTCAATACTCATCAAAGCAGATAGTGAATCACTACAAATTATAAATGTATTTTCTTTACTATCCTCCACCCATTCTAAAGCTAATAATATAGCACACATTTCTACTGCATAGATACTCAAGTAATCAGATGTTCTTTTTGAAATCTTTGTATATAAATCTAGAATCACTACTGCTGCACTTGTTACTTTGTTTTTAGGATCTTTTGAAACATCAGTATAAATCTGTACATAATCATTATATTTATTTTGTATTTGATGATAAAACTCTTGGCACATATCTATCATCTTTTTCCCCTGAATATCTAATAGTGTCTTGTCTACATTAATATATTTCCATGACCATGCTGGTCTCACAGGCCATACTACTGTTTGACTGAATTCTTTGTCAAATACATTAAATGTTTTTGCTCTATCATCTCCCACCCACCCAAAACTATTACTTTTCCCTTTTCCTCTCTCCCAACAATGTTGCAACACTTTCTTAACTGGGTGATCTTCATTTTGTCCTTTTAAACTTATCCAATAATTTACCATGATCTGCTGTCTTCTAATACATAATGGCATCTCTCCTGACTCTACTTGTAATGCACATACTGGAGTAGATTTAACTGCCCCTAAGCAAATTCTCAAAGCTCTTGCTTGAATAATATCCAATTTGTTTAACCTAGTTTTGCTTGCTGATCCATACACCACACTCCCATAATCTATTCTAGATCGAATTAATGACACATAAATATTTTTAAGTGATTCATAGTTTGTACCCCATGTCAATCCTGTCAAGCACCTCATAATGTTAAGAACCTTTTTACTTTTTTCCATAATGTGATCTATATGATTTTCCCAAGTTAGTTTCTTATCAAAGACTACTCCCAAAAAACGAAAACTATCAACCGTTTCTAATTCTTTTCCATATAAATATAATTTTTTATCAATTCTAACTTTCTTATTTGTAAAGAACATTACTTTTGTCTTCTCAATTGAAAATTTAAAACCCCACTCAATTCCCCACTTACCTACTATATCTATACCTTCCTGAAGTTTTAAAATAAGATGTTCTATATTTCTTCCCCTTTTCCATAATGCTCCATCATCAGCAAATAGTGATTTCCCAAAACTAACTGGTATTTCATTAAAAATATCATTTATCATCACCGAGAATAATGTTGGACTTATCACACTTCCTTGAGGAGTTCCATTTTCTATTTGACACGATTTTGAAACATGAGAACCTATTTTAACTTGGATATTTCTATCACATAAAAAATCCCATATCCAGTTAAACATACTCCCTCCTATTCCTATCTGGTGTAGTTTAATCATTAATCCTTCTCTCCATAACATGTCATATGCTTTTTCCACATCAAAAAATACAGCCACAGCAGTTTCCTTATTAATTTGAGCTTTTCTAATATCATCTTCTAAACACAATACTGGATCCATTGTTCCTCTCCCTCTACGAAAGCCACTCTGATACGGAGCAATTATATTCCTTGATTCCAAATACTGTACTAACCTCTCATTCACCATCCTTTCCATCAGCTTACATATATTAGATGTTAAAGCAATCGGCCTATAGTTTTCAGGATTACTATGATCTTTCCCAGGTTTCTTTATCGGAATAACAACCGCTTCTTTCCATTCACTAGGTATTCTTCCCTCTTTCCAAATCTTATTATACAAATTTAATATCTTCTTCAAAACATCATCACTCACATGTCTTAGCATAATATAGCATACTTCATCTTTACCTGGAGCACTATTTCTTGTTCTACCCAAAGCTCTTTTCAATTCTCCAATAGAGAAATGTTCGTTCATCAATTCATCCTTAATAATTTCCTTTCTTCTTAAAATTCCACCATTTTCTCTTTTAGTTTTCTCTCTCCCCTTTATTTCTTTATCTGATCATTTTTTCCCACTATGAATCTCCATAAATGTGCTTACTAAAATATCAGCTTTTTCCCTGTCATTTATTGCTATTATACTGTTTCTATTTAATATTGGATAACTCCATTCTCTTCTATCTCCCCCATTTTTTGATCATTCCCCAAACTTCCCCAATCTTTGTACTATTACCAATTTTGTCACAAAAATTTCTCCAATATATCCTTTTTGCTGTTCTTATTGTTTTCCTTAATTTAGCCTGTGATTTTTATATTCGATCAAATGTTGAAAATTATGAGACTTTTTAACCAGTTTAAATGCTTTATTTCTTTCTTTGACCACTGTTCTACACTCTTCATTCCACCATGGAACTAATTTCCTCCTATTCTTCCCTGATGTTTTTGGAATAGACCTTTCAGCAGCTTCTAATATACCCTGACTAATCTCACGACTCATATTTTCTACACTCAAATCATTTTTTATATTTGATATCTTACTCTCACATAAGTTATTAAATTTTTCCCAATTTGCTTTCCTAAATATCCACTTCCCTCCTAACATTTCAAGATTCTGCACCTGACCCATCCTTATTTTACTGACTATAATGTAATGATCACTACCAAAGGATTTATTTTCAACTTGCCAATCACATAATGGAGCTAAACAACTGGAAACAAATGTTAAATCCACTACAGATTCCTTACCTGAATTAATATCAATTCTTGTCTTTTCACCATTATTCAAAAAACACCAAAAGAAGATTTCATTTTTACATCATTTTATGCAAGTTAAATGGAAAACTTCAGAGCGACCTGGTGACATTTTTGTGAGAAAATAGTTTCTGTTGTAAGCTTTCCCCTCCTTTTATTGCATCTCCGTCATCATCGTCATCATCATCATCATCTTACTTGAAAAATCAGCCAGTCCGTTCATGCGCCTGGTCCACAGTAGTAAAGTCAGATAGAAGAGGCTGTGGCTCCAGTCCAGTCCGTGGAAAGGACGCGTCCAGCTCATGACTCGCATCCCCTGCCCTCTTCTCATATTAATGAGGCTCGTTGAATTCAGACTTGTTGTAGGCCTACTTAATGAAAAACCCAAACAGGAAGGTGAGGGAGATCCCGCAAGGCCGCGGCGTTCGGCTGCATCTCTCTAACTCCAATAAAGAAAGTCGGTCGCTCACACAAAGTCATCCAGCTGTCCTCCCTGAGAGCCAGAAAATACCCCCGGACGCTGAGACGCAGATCAGCAGCTCCAGTGTTTCTGTCGTAGAGAAGCAGCGGCTGTCTGGCTGCGGCGATGGACCACAGAGGAAATAGCAGCTGCGCAACAAGTTGCTCACAGGTGACGGACGAGGTGATCAATCCGATTCATGGCAACAATCGAGTCTTCCTGCGCGGATTTGTGAATGGATAGCACCATGTGGGAACTGGGAGCGATTTACAGTAACAGCTGAGTGGGAATCATGGAGTGGGAGTGGCACATAAAACTATTTTAAAGGGAACACGGGCAGCTCGCGCTAGAGTGACGCATGATTTCCCCCCTCTTTATCCCTCCAGAAGGCGCATACATACTTCCTAGGCTTCCCTCTCTTTGACTTTCTATTTTACGTCTTCCTTCACATTTCAGGCACAATTTTTACAAAAACACACAGTCACAGTTTGATATTTATGTTTGCTTCTAAATTGTACTGTACAAAAGTTTCAACAACTTCCAATTCCTTTATGCTTTGCCTCTTGCAATACTTTAAAATGGTTTTCAACGATTTACTGGATCTCTTAGTTGTTCTTTGGACTTTTACGATCATTATCTGTGCATCTATATGACCACAGCACTGTATAGTATGGGGTTAAAGTTAACCAGTAGTCTGGTCTGCAACTGACTATTGTATGGAATGCATTTGTAAAATATTTAGAAAAACATTTTTATTCCTTTTCCCAACATTCACCACCTTGTGTTTGTTACATACAATCTCATTTGTATCATGCACGTGTGATTGTACTGTGACAAAACAAATTATTTCATTGGATTGAAAGAAAAAAAACCCTGGATTTTATGTTTTACTAAGTGGGCTGATCAAAAGATGAGCAAATAACCCACACTGAGAAAACTAATTTCCAAATTGTGCAACTCATCCCCTATTTGTCCCAGTTTTTAACCACAAATGCATAAATATCAAATTCAACATCCAACAATTCATCCTTCTAATTTGTCTTTTTTTTTCCCCATATTTTGATAAACTGTCTCAATCTTGTGAAAATAAGTACAAAACAAGAGCCTACATCAAATCAAAAATTCAGAAAGAAGCATAGCTTATGGCAATTTACTTAAATGAAAGAAGACATTCTGGTTGCTTAGAAAAACAGATGTAAACAAATGTAATATGTGTTCTTTTTCATTCACACAAATTACATCTAGGGTTCTGTTTAACTTTAAGTTAACTCCAGCAATAGAAGATAGAACTGCAAAAAGTGTTTGATGAACAGAGCCAACCTGCCAACCTTCCAGGAAGAAAATGAATGTGAATTTAAAGAAATACAGCAGATTAAAAAATTGTAGTTATCCCAATTCACTTAAAACGATTTAACGGTTCAAATTAAATGTTTATTTCAATATATAAAGTGCAGCTGTAGTAATCAGTTATTGTTTTCGCAACAATTTGTATTTACGTCATGATTAAACCTCCATTTTCAGAACAGAACCAACAACCTAAATACTCTTTTTATGCTGTTGTTGCAAATGGAAAAATAATTGATAAATGAAAGTTGAGTAGATATGGTTTTCTTTTTCTGTAAAACTTAATAAATAATAAATAGCTGCCATTTAAGTCTAAAAACCAGACCAGTCAAGTTTAGCATTAGAGACAAATTTGTCTTCTAATGAGGTTTGAAAAGGAGAAAACATTCATACAACTGGATTCTTTACTGTCCACTGATGACCGGCCCACACTTTAAAACATTTTAACTAATTCAACTGGAATTTAAGACAATTATATGATTTGTGTTCTGTCTCTAAAGGCCATATTATTTGTTTCAAACATTTTTCTTTGTCCACACTGTAAAATGTAATAAGTTCACTTTACTTAAAAAAAGTTAGGAAACCGATTGCCTCAAAATCTCCAAGTAAAGTAGCTAATTCATTATAAGGTGTTATAGCTATAAATGTTTACACCACTCAGATAATGGCAGTAAACCTGATTTTGATTAACTCAAAATCATTAGTAAAGTTGACTATAAAATGTCAATTATGACTACTACAATTTATGAGTTATGTCAATTAAGCAATACTCATAAAAATAAGTTATGCTTACACATTTAAGCGTTCACATTACTTGGAAATATAGGTAAACAGAGTCACCCAGGAGTAAAACAAATGTAACCTTTTTGAATAAATTGCCAGATTGTTTCTTTTTTTTTTTAACTGTTGGTATTCTAACCAAATGGTTCTTTTCATCCAAGCTGGGGGGCCCCAGTGGGAAAACTGCTCTCTAGTAAGCATCTGTGGCCCACTCCATGGTAACGGCTCAGTCTCCATGTCAGACTGCAGATCAGGTCCTACACCAGTCAAGCTGACAGAAACCGTTGAGGTGTCCAGGCTCTGCTCCACTCCAGAGGACAGAAACCGACAGGGCAGAGAAACGCTGAGGGGATATTTTACATGCAGACAGAACAGACTGATTCTAATGTCTGCTTTTGCTTCAGGCACAAAGTGCTCCACCGTTAATTCCATGTGACATTATACCTCCAAAGCCAGTACCATTTTATTGTGAATCTCTAAAGGTTTCCTTTACCTTTAGACTTGTTGGCCAGACATTGAAGAAATTACATTAAAGCAAATGGGTGTAAAAAATACTGAGGTTTTGAGAAGAAAATCCAAGAAGTATGGAAGAGGAAAACTTATTTGGATCCCAGAAGGGCTGAGAAATGATAAGCAGCTGGACAAAAATACATTTACAAAAACAAAACAAAGAACTTGCATTTGATGAGGTTGTCCACACAGATTGAAAGTTGTTTGGATATAATCTGTGAGAACTATTTTTTACAACTCTTAAGACCAACCCCTTAATTAGATTGCTGCGATCAGAGAGGAAAAGCCAAACATTGCATTAGTGTTGCAGATGTTTGAAACAAACAGGAAGGCGTGGAGAGAGACTAAACATTCAGGTACACATTAGCAGTATATTATTTTATCATAAAATAAAAAAGCTAAAAATCATATCAGAAAATTTTACCCATTTCTAGACACTGACAAGCATGCAAACAATGTTTTTGTTGGTAAACATACAAAACAAAATAAGTTAGTTATGCAGGTTGTACAATATAAAAATGTTCAAGGTGTATGAACTAATAGGGATACTCTGTGAGCTTTTTAGGAGTGTCCAAAATCTCTGAAATATTTAACCTATATTTAAATAAGGTTCCAAAGCTAAGGAGGAAAGAAGCAAGAAGTATCCTTTCAGGTGACCCAAAATACCTCAAACCACTTTTCATTTAACATTAATGATGAAGGCAGGTAAAGGTAGAAAAGAAGAAGAAAAAATATGACTGCAAAAACTTTATTTTTAAAGAAAGGACTGCTGCGCAACATCCAACTTCATTTTATAGCCTTCATTGTCTCCAGTTTGGAATCGAGTGCAACCTGAAAAATGAACGAAAGAAAAAGTAATTAAAATGACAAACGAGCAAAAAATGGCATCTTGTATGTTATAAAACCAAATATTTAAAGACTCACTAGTTCTCTTTTTGCTTCTTCCATCTTCACTTGTGCAAGAGATGGGCTCTGAAGGTTTAGAATAAAAAAACAACAACACACATTTCAAGATTAAATTCACAAACTTAATCCTTAAATAAATTAGATTGAATGATTTTTTCTTTTCAAAGGACAAAACAGGAAACGTGATCACCCCTTTTGTTGGAAAAGTAATGAAGTCTGAAAAACTAGAAAACAAACGTACCGGACTCAGGTCCATGTACGACTCCAGCTTCTTTTTCAGGAGGATTATTTCGTTTTGCAGTGCCCTGAGTTCCTGCAGGGAGAAAAATAAGATGACATGTTTCAAACCCTGAATGCAGACAAAGTAAAGCTTCTATCCCCATGGCAATGAATGTGGTGAAAATGCTGAAATACCTCAGAAAGCTGCACAATGGCCTGGTGGGTGATAGACTTGTCCATGTTCCTGGATACAAGCTGAGCCTGCAGGATTAGCAGAGCAGAATAAAGTGACTAATACAAGACAAACAACAAACTAACAAACTAAACACTGTTTCTGTTTTAAACAAGAGGCAGACGACATTGCAACTAGGTAAACAGAAATTAAACTGTTTGGTCATTTACAGGAAAAAATAATATGTTTTTTTTTTAATGAAGCTTCTTTCTAAATCTGAGCAGCAGCTTCTTATCTTGACGTATACACATTAGAAATTTTTTTCTGAGTCTAAATGTGGAGAAGTTAATCATATTTTGTCAAGAGTCAAGTAGGTTCCATCTGTAGATAATGCGTTTTGCTGTTTAAATCACAAAATGGCCTATAAATGATCCCACTTAGTACCTCAGCATCTATGCAATAATCCCAAATTATAAAGAGGAATATGCTGCAACATACCTCCAACCTCTGCTGTCTGATACGGAGCTCTTGAGTCTTGGCCGTCACAAAGTCCACGTTGAGCAGCCTCTCCTCTTCTTTTGCACTCTCCACTGCTTGAGATTTGGTAGTTTTGTCGATATCCCTGTCAATGAAGACCGCCAATGTGTACATGTGTAAACCCAGCCTTCTAATCAAACTTAACTGGCACACTTTTAATCGCTCGCTTCACGCCTTATTCTTACTCTTGTAGGTTTCCCCGCAGCACCAGAATTGAACCGAGTCTTTTTGGAGTGCCCTTAGTTCCCTTTCGAGTTTTCTGTTTGACTTCTCGACTTCCAGAAGATCATCGGTGAGATTGTTGATTGCTGGCATGAAGCTACAAACGAACAAAAGTAAAACAACCATATATTCTGATCAATGAAATACAAAGCCACAGAAAATTACCTGGTCAGTGATGTGTCTTTCACTCCCAGCCATAGCATTGTCCACTAAAGCAGACACGTAGTTTGCAGTCGGCTCTGACAAGCTTGCCCCAGACAAGCCGACACCGTGCAGAAGAACATCCTCAAGGTGAGCAGCTAGGGGGGATGGGATTAGTGAAATACAGTTTTTTGAAAAACATTGAAAACCAGACAAAAGAGTTCTTATGTGTTTATTATTTTGAAACTCCATACAATTTCTAAACTCAGATTTCTATTTTCCCTCCAATTTAATAACAATTTCGACATCTGAGCACAAAATATTCACCTTAAATACTTCAATAGTAGTCGTTAATGTCGTTTAGTGGAGTGATATAGAGACTATTTGGAGATTGTCTCTATACTACAACAAAATATAAAACCACACCTATATCTTAAGCCATAAAAAAATATTTACTTCAGTTTCTATTAGTTTCGACATGTGCAAAACATGCCATTCGGCAAATCTAAACACTTTAGATCAATTCAGCCTTTCCGATCCAAGTGTTTTAATGCATCATCTGTTCTGCCTGCTGTATGTGCCTCACCGTCAGCCTGATACTCTGATGTTTTCTGCTTGTAGTCTTCAATGAGGAGAGCAGTATCACTGCAGCGGGCTTCACTGGACTGAGCCAGCTGATACAGTATGTCCACAGTCCTGGTGTTCACCTCAAATGATGGCACTGGCTGATCCCCAAACACTCCCTCCAACCAGCTGTTCACCTGTAGAAGAGACAGACAAATAAGACAATATCAGCAATGCGGCTGGCGCATTAATGTGTGTTTACTGGAGTCAAAGAGTTACCTTCCTCAGCTTTTCACACATGATCACAGAGAAGGCATGAAAAACATAGACAGTCACTACAGAAACGTAAAACGCCGTGTGTTTTATAGCCCCTCCAATTAACTTCATCTTCTTCTTTAGGATTTAACGGCAGCTTGCATCCATTTTTGTTGCACTACTGCCATCTATTGGATCCTAATTATCTAACAAATTCTCGAAATAATCCCACTGTTTTTTAAAAAACCAAAAATTTTCTTCCTCCCCTCATTACTATTTAACTGATCAACCACTTTTTCAAACTTCAATTCCCTGGTACAGCCTAATTCCAATATTAATAATTTTCTTTCATTTTCATATTTTCTACAACAAATAAAAACATGTTCCATTGTTTCTACAGAATCACACCAAATACATAAACCAGTAGGATGTTTCCCCATCTTATAAAGAGTTCCATTTAATAAACTATGCCCGGTTCTTATTCGAGTTATAATTACCTCTACCTTTCTATTTAACCCTCTAACCCTTTCTACATCAACTGTATTTTGAAATCTGTGTAAATGCCTTCCATTTATTTCATTATCCCACCTAATTTTCCATATCTTTTTACTTTCTCTCCAAGCTATACTTTTCCCCTCTGATTTCGATAGCTTTACTAACATATCAATTTTTTCTTTTTTACTAGCCTCCTTAGCCAACCTATCTGCTCTTTCATTACCTAAAATACCTACATGAGCAGGAGTCCAAAATAATATTACCTTTTTATTTTGATCACATATTCTATGATGAACAGCCATAACTTCATATAATATATTTTGATGATTACTTGAACATCCCTTTTCAATACTCATCAAAGCAGATAGTGAATCACTACAAATTATAAATGTATTTTCTTTACTATCCTCCACCCATTCTAAAGCTAATAATATAGCACACATTTCTACTGCATAGATACTCAAGTAATCAGATGTTCTTTTTGAAATCTTTGTATATAAATCTAGAATCACTGCTACTGCACTTGTTACTTTGTTTTTAGGATCTTTTGAAACATCAGTATAAATCTGTACATAATCATTATATTTATTTTGTATTTGATGATAAAACTCTTGGCACATATCTATCATCTTTTTCCCCTGAATATCTAATAGTGTCTTGTCTACATTAATATATTTCCATGACCATGCTGGTCTCACAGGCCATACTACTGTTTGACTGAATTCTTTGTCAAATACATTAAATGTTTTTGCTCTATCATCTCCCACCCACCCAAAACTATTACTTTTCCCTTTTCCTCTCTCCCAACAATGTTGCAACACTTTCTTAACTGGGTGATCTTCATTTTGTCCTTTTAAACTTATCCAATAATTTACCATGATCTGCTGTCTTCTAATACATAATGGCATCTCTCCTGACTCTACTTGTAATGCACATACTGGAGTAGATTTAACTGCCCCTAAGCAAATTCTCAAAGCTCTTGCTTGAATAATATCCAATTTGTTTAACCTAGTTTTGCTTGCTGATCCATACACCACACTCCCATAATCTATTCTAGATCGAATTAATGACACATAAATATTTTTAAGTGATTCATAGTTTGCCCCATGTCAATCCTGTCAAGCACCTCATAATGTTAAGAACCTTTTTACTTTTTTCCATAATGTGATCTATATGATTTTCCCAAGTTAGTTTCTTATCAAAGACTACTCCCAAAAAACGAAAACTATCAACCGTTTCTAATTCTTTTCCATATAAATATAATTTTTTATCAATTCTAACTTTCTTATTTGTAAAGAACATTACTTTTGTCTTCTCAATTGAAAATTTAAAACCCCACTCAATTCCCCACTTACCTACTATATCTATACCTTCCTGAAGTTTTAAAATAAGATGTTCTATATTTCTTCCCCTTTTCCATAATGCTCCATCATCAGCAAATAGTGATTTCCCAAAACTAACTGGTATTTCATTAAAAATATCATTTATCATCACCGAGAATAATGTTGGACTTATCACACTTCCTTGAGGAGTTCCATTTTCTATTTGACACGATTTTGAAACATGAGAACCTATTTTAACTTGGATATTTCTATCACATAAAAAATCCCATATCCAGTTAAACATACTCCCTCCTATTCCTATCTGGTGTAGTTTAATCATTAATCCTTCTCTCCATAACATGTCATATGCTTTTTCCACATCAAAAAATACAGCCACAGCAGTTTCCTTATTAATTGAGCTTTTCTAATATCATCTTCTAAACACAATACTGGATCCATTGTTCCTCTCCCTCTACGAAAGCCACTCTGATACGGAGCAATTATATTCCTTGATTCCAAATACTGTACTAACCTCTCATTCACCATCCTTTCCATCAGCTTACATATATTAGATGTTAAAGCAATCGGCCTATAGTTTTCAGGATTACTATGATCTTTCCCAGGTTTCTTTATCGGAATAACAACCGCTTCTTTCCATTCACTAGGTATTCTTCCCTCTTTCCAAATCTTATTATACAAATTTAATATCTTCTTCAAAACATCATCACTCACATGTCTTAGCATAATATAGCATACTTCATCTTTACCTGGAGCACTATTTCTTGTTCTACCCAAAGCTCTTTTCAATTCTCCAATAGAGAAATGTTCGTTCATCAATTCATCCTTAATAATTTCCTTTCTTCTTAAAATTCCACCATTTTCTCTTTTAGTTTTCTCTCTCCCCTTTATTTCTTTATCTGATCATTTTTCCCACTATGAATCTCCATAAATGTGCTTACTAAAATATCAGCTTTTTCCCTGTCATTTATTGCTATTATACTGTTTCTATTTAATATTGGATAACTCCATTCTCTTCTATCTCCCCCCATTTTTTTGATCATTCCCCAAACTTCCCCAATCTTTGTACTATTACCAATTTTGTCACAAAAATTTCTCCAATATATCCTTTTTGCTGTTCTTATTGTTTTCCTTAATTTAGCCTGTGATTTTTATATTCGATCAAATGTTGAAAATTATGAGACTTTTTAACCAGTTTAAATGCTTTATTTCTTTCTTTGACCACTGTTCTACACTCTTCATTCCACCATGGAACTAATTTCCTCCTATTCTTCCCTGATGTTTTTGGAATAGACCTTTCAGCAGCTTCTAATATACCCTGACTAATCTCACGACTCATATTTTCTACACTCAAATCATTTTTTATATTTGATATCTTACTCTCACATAAGTTATTAAATTTTTCCCAATTTGCTTTCCTAAATATCCACTTCCCTCCTAACATTTCAAGATTCTGCACCTGACCCATCCTTATTTTACTGACTATAATGTAATGATCACTACCAAAGGATTTATTTTCAACTTGCCAATCACATAATGGAGCTAAACAACTGGAAACCGACAGGGAGAACGCTGAGGGGATATTTTACATGCAGACAGAACATGATTCTACTGTCTGCTTTTGCTTCAGGCACAAGTGCTCCACCGTTAATTCCATGTGACATTATACCTCCAAAGCCAGTACCATTTTATTGTGAATCTCTAAAGGTTTCCTTTACCTTTAGACTTGTTGGCCAGACATTGAAGAAATACATTAAAGCAAATGGGTGTAAAAAATACTGAGGTTTTGAGAAGAAATCCAGAAGTATGGAGAGGGAAAACTTATTTGGATCCCAGAAGGGCTGAGAAATGATAAGCAGCTGGACAAAAAAAAACATTACAAAAACAAAACAAAGAACTTGCATTTGATGAGGTTGTCCACAGATTGAAAGTTGTTTGCATATAATCTGTGAGAACTATTTTTACAACTCTTAAGACCAACCCCTTAATTAGATTGCTGCGATCAGAGAGGAAAAGCCAAACATTGCATTAGTGTTGCAGATGTTTGAAACAAACAGGAAGGCGTGGAGAGAGACTAACATTCAGGTACACATTAGCAGTATATTATTTTATCATAAAATAAAAAAGCTAAAATCATATCAGAAAATTTTACCCATTTCTAGACACTGACAAGCATGCAAACAATGTTTTTGTTGGTAAACATACAAAACAAAATAAGCTACTTATGCAGGTTGTACAATATAAAAATGTTCAAGGTGTATGAACTAATAGGGATACTCTGTGAGCTTTTTAGGAGTGTCCAAAATCTCTGAAATATTTAACCTATATTTAAATAAGGTTCCAAAGCTAAGGAGGAAAGAAGCAAGAAGTATCCTTTCAGGTGACCCAAAATACCTCAAACCACTTTTCATTTAACATTAATGATGAAGGCAGGTAAAGGTAGAAAAGAAGAAGAAAAAATATGAGTGCAAAAACTTTATTTTTAAAGAAAGGACTGCGCAACATCCAACTTCATTTAAAATCCATCATTGTCTCCAGTTTGGAATCGAGTGCAGCCTGAAAAATGAACGAAAGAAAAATAATTAAAATGACAAACGAGCAAAAAATGGCATCTTGTATGTTATAAAACCAAATATTTAAAGACTCACTAGTTCTCTTTTTGCTTCTTCTATCTTCACTTGTGCAAGAGATGGGCTCTGAAGGTTTAGAATAAAAAAACAACAACACACATTTCAAGATTAAATTCACAAACTTAATCCTTAAATAAATTAGATGAATGATTTTTTCTTTCAAAGGACAAAACAGGAAACGTGATCACCCCTTTTGTTGGAAAAGTAATGAAGTCTGAAAAACTAGAAAACAAACGTACCGGACTCAGGTCCATGTACGACCCCAGCTTCTTTTTCAGGGGGATTATTTCGTTTTGCAGTGCCCTGAGTTCCTGCAGGAGAAAAATAAGATGACATGTTTCAAACCCTGAATGCAGACAAAGTAAAGCTTCTATCCCCATGGCAATGAATGTGGTGAAAATGCTGAAATACCTCAGAAAGCTGCACAATGGCCTGGTGGGTGATAGACTTGTCCATGTTCCTGGATACAAGCTGAGCCTGCAGGATTAGCAGAGCAGAATAAAGTGACTAATACAAGACAAACAACAAACTAACAAACTAAACACTGTTTCTGTTTTTAAACAAGAGGCAGACGACATTGCAACTAGGTAAACAGAAATTAAACTGTTGGTCATTTACAGGAAAAAATAATATGTTTTTTTTTTTAATGAAGCTTCTTCTAAATCTGAGCAGCAGCTTCTTATCTTGACGTATACACAATAGAAATTTTTTTCTGAGTCTAAATGTGGAGAAGTTAATCATATTTTGTCAAGAGTCAAGTAGGTTCCCATCTGTAGATAATGCGTTTTGCTGTTTAAATCACAAAATGGCCTATAAATGATCCCACTTAGTACCTCAGCATCTATGCAATAATCCCAAATTATAAAGAGGAATATGCTGCAACATACCTCCAACCTCTGCTGTCTGATACGGAGCTCTTGAGTCTTGGCCGTCACAAAGTCCATGTTGAGCAGCCTCTCCTCTACTTTTGCACTCTCCACTGCTTGAGATTTGGTAGTTTTGTCGATATCCCTGTCAGTGAAGACCGCCAATGTGTACATGTGTAAACCCAGCCTTCTAATCAAACTTAACTGGCACACTTTTAATCGCTCGCTTCACGCCTTATTCTTACTCTTGTAGGTTTCCCCGCAGCACCAGAATTGAACCGAGTCTTTTTTGGAGTGCCCTTAGTTCCCTTTCGAGTTTCTGTTTGACTTCTCGACTCCAGAAGATCATCGGTGAGATTGTTGATTGCTGGCATGAAGCTACAAACGAACAAAAGTAAACAACCATATATTCTGATCAATGAATACAAAGCCACAGAAAATTACCTGGTCAGTGATGTGTCTTCACTCCCAGCACCATAGCATTGTCCACTAAAGCAGACACGTAGTTTGCAGTCGGCTCTGACAAGCTTGCCCCAGACAAGCCGACACCGTGCAGAAGAACATCCTCAAGGTGAGCAGCTAGGGGGGATGGGATTAGTGAAATACAGTTTTTTGAAAAACATTGAAAACCAGACAAAAGAGTTCTTATGTGTTTATTATTTTGAAACTCCATACAATTTCTAAAATCAGATTTCTATTTTCCCTCCAATTTAATAACAATTTCGACATCTGAGCACAAAATATTCACCTTAAATACTTCAATATAGTCGTTAATGTCGTTTAGTGGAGTGATATAGAGACTATTTGGAGATTGTCTCTATACTACAACAAAATATAAAACCACACCTATATCTTAAGCCATAAAAATTTACTTCAGTTTCTATTAGTTTCGACATGTGCAAAACATGCCATTCGGCAAATCTAAACACTTTAGATCAATTCAGCCTTTCCGATCCAAGTGTTTAATGCATCATCTGTTCTGCCTGCTGTATGTGCCTCACCATCAGCCTGATACTCTGATGTTTTCTGCTTGTAGTCTTCAATGGGAGAGCAGTATCACTGCAGCGGGCTTCACTGGACTGAGCCAGCTGATACAGTATGTTCCAATGTCCTGGTGTTCACCTCAAATGATGGCACTGGCTGATCCCCAAACACTCCCTCCAACCAGCTGTTCACCTGTAGAAGAGACAGACAAATAAGACAATATCAGCAATGCGGCTGGCGCATTAATGTGTGTTTACTGGAGTCAAAGAGTTACCTTCCTCAGCTTTTCACACATGATCACAGAGAAGGCATGAAAAACATAGACAGTCACTACAGAAACGTAAAACGCCGTGTGTTTTCGCGCCCCTCAAATTAACTTCCTGGTTCTTCTTCTTCTTCTTCTTTAGGTTTTAACGGCAGCTTGCATCCATTTTTGTTGCACTACTGCCATCTATTGGATCCTAATTATCTAACAAATTCTCGAAATAATCCCACTGTTTTTTAAAAAACCACAAAATTTTCTTCCTCCCCTAATTACTATTTAACTGATCAACCACTTTTTCAAACTTCAATTCCTGGTACAGCCTAATTCCAATATTAATAATTTTCTTTCATTTTCATATTTTCTACAACAAATAAAAACATGTTCCATTGTTTCTACAGAATCACACCAAATACATAAACCAGTAGGATGTTTCCCCATCTTATAAAGAGTTCCATTTAATAAACTATGCCCGGTTCTTATTCGAGTTATAATTACCTCTACCTTTCTATTTAACCCTCTAACCCTTTCTACATCAACTGTATTTTGAAATCTGTGTAAATGCCTTCCATTTATTTCATTATCCCACCTAATTTTCCATATCTTTTTACTTTCTCTCCAAGCTATACTTTTCCCCTCTGATTTCGATAGCTTTACTAAACACATCAATTTCTTCTTTTTACTAGCCTCCTTAGCCAACCTATCTGCTCTTTCATTACCTAAAATACCTACATGAGCAGGAGTCCAAAATAATATTACCTTTTTATTTTGATCACATATTCTATAATGAACAGCCATAACTTCATATAAATATATTTTGATGATTACTTGAATATCCCTTTTCAATACTCATCAAAGCAGATAGTGAATCACTACAAATTATAAATGTATTTTCTTTACTATCCTCCACCCATTCTAAAGCTAATAATATAGCACACATTTCTACTGCATAGATACTCAAGTAATCAGATGTTCTTTTTGAAATCTTTGTATATAAATCTAGAATCACTACTGCTACACTTGTTACTTCGTTTTTAGGATCTTTTGAACCATCAGTATAAATCTGTACATAATCATTATATTTATTTTGTATTTGATGATAAAACTCTTGGCACATATCTATCATCTTTTTCCCCTGAATATCTAATAGTGTCTTGTCTACATTAATATATTTCCATGACCATGCTGGTCTCACAGGCCATACTACTGTTTGACTGAATTCTTTGTCAAATACATTAAATGTTTTTGCTCTATCATCTCCACCCACCCAAAACTATTACTTTTCCCTTTTCCTCTCTCCCAACAATGTTGCAACACTTTCTTAACTGGGTGATCTTCATTTGTCCTTTTAAACTTATCCAATAATTTACCATGATCTGCTGTCTTCTAATACATAATGGCATCTCTCCTGACTCTACTTGTAATGCACATACTGGAGTAGATTTAACTGCCCTAAGCAAATTCTCAAAGCTCTTGCTTGAATAATATCCAATTTGTTTTAACCTAGTTTTGCTTGCTGATCCATACACCACACTCCCATAATCTATTCTAGATCGAATTAATGACACATAAATATTTTAAATGATTCAAAGTTTGCAACCCCATGTCAATCCTGTCAAGCACCTCATATTGTTATAACCCTTTTTACTTTTTTCCATAATGTGATCTATATGATTTTCCCAAGTTAGTTTCTTATCAAAGACTACTCCCAAAAAACGAAAACTATCAACCGTTTCTAATTCTTTTCCATATAAATATAATTTTTTATCAATTCTAACTTTCTTATTTGTAAAGAACATTACTTTTGTCTTCTCAATTGAAAATTTAAAACCCCACTCAATTCCCCACTTACCTACTATATCTATACCTTCCTGAAGTTTTAAAATAAGATGTTCTATATTTCTTCCCCTTTTCCATAATGCTCCATCATCAGCAAATAGTGATTTCCCAAAACTAACTGGTATTTCATTAAAAATATCATTTATCATCACCGAGAATAATGTTGGACTTATCACACTTCCTTGAGGAGTTCCATTTTCTATTTGACACGATTTTGAAACATGAGAACCTATTTTAACTTGGATATTTCTATCACATAAAAAATCCCATATCCAGTTAAACATACTCCCTCCTATTCCTATCTGGTGTAGTTTAATCATTAATCCTTCTCTCCATAACATGTCATATGCTTTTTCCACATCAAAAAATACAGCCACAACAGTTTCCTTATTAATTTGAGCTTTTCTAATATCATCTTCTAAACACAATACTGGATCCATTGTTCCTCTCCCTCTACGAAAGCCACTCTGATACGGAGCAATTATATTCCTTGATTCCAAATACTGTACTAACCTCTCATTCACCATCCTTTCCATCAGCTTACATATTTTAGATGTTAAAGCAATCGGCCTATAGTTTTCAGGATTACTATGATCTTTCCCAGGTTTCTTTATCGGAATAACAACCGCTTCTTTCCATTCACTAGGTATTCTTCCCTCTTTCCAAATCTTATTATACAAATTTAATATCTTCTTCAAAACATCATCACTCACATGTCTTAGCATAATATAGCATACTTCATCTTTACCTGGAGCACTATTTCTTGTTCTGCCCAAAGCTCTTTCAATTCTCCAATAGAGAAATGTTCGTTCATCAATTCATCCTTAATAATTTCCTTTCTTCTTAAAATTCCACCATTTTCTCTTTTAGTTTTCTCTCTCCCCTTTATTTCTTTATCTGATCATTTTTTCCCACTATGAATCTCCATAAATGTGCTTACTAAAATATCAGCTTTTTCCCTGTCATTTATTGCTATTATACTGTTTCTATTTAATATTGGATAACTCCATTCTCTTCTATCTCCCCCCATTTTTTGATCATTCCCCAAACTTCCCCAATCTTTGTACTATTACCAATTTTGTCACAAAAATTTCTCCAATATATCCTTTTTGCTGTTCTTATTGTTTTCTGTTGGAGAAATTGTGATATCATTAATCAATTATTTGTTATTCTCATTGATCTTTATAATGTATCTTTAATTGATGCTTTCCTTAAAGTTAATCTCATTATAGAATTAAGAATGTTTCTTGTATTGTTGATTTACTCTGATTCCTTTCTCAGAAGGCCTCACTGACAGAGAGCAGAAACAAAATCTTCCTGCAGGTTTACCTCTTGGTGAAGAGCTCTGCTTCGGTTGAGTTGCTGGCCTCCAATAAAACCATCATTGCTAAGATCACTACATATTTTATTAATCTTTGTGCCTGGAAGGACATTATCTAGTACAGAATGATTGTGTGTTAGTTAGTGAATAACATTTGACGCTGTAGCTGTTTGCCCCCTCCCTTTAGAGCTACAGCGTCCTTGTGATTAGGGATCCTAGAAACAATAAAATAGAGGAGCAGACAAAACGTGCTTCAGAGCGGTAGGAGATTGTAACTGAAGCACATCTCTGTCCGTTCTCCTCGCGAGTGAAAAAGAATCTAACTCTTTTGTCTTTTCTGTCTTTGTTAATGTATGTTTAACAGGTGTTAACCCTAACATTTTCCTTACTTTAGCCTGTGATTTTTATATTCGATCAAATGTTGAAAATTATGAGACTTTTTAACCAGTTTAAATGCTTTATTCTTTCTTTGACCACTGTTCTACACTCTTCATTCCACCATGGAACTAATTTCCTCCTATTCTTCCCTGATGTTTTTGGAATAGACCTTTCAGCAGCTTCTAATATACCCTGACTAATCTCACGACTCATATTTTCTATACTCAAATCATTTTTTATATTTGATATCTTACTCTCACATAAGTTATTAAATTTTTCCCAATTTGCTTTCCTAAATATCCACTTCCCTCCTAACATTTCAAGATTCTGCACCTGACCCATCCTTATTTTACTGACTATAATGTAATGATCACTACCAAAGGATTTATTTTCAACTTGCCAATCACATAATGGAGCTAAACAACTGGAAACAAATGTTAAATCCACTACAGATTCCTTACCTGAATTAATATCAATTCTTGTCTTTTCACCATTATTCAAACATACAAGATTATTACTATCTAGAAATTCCTCTAAAACCTTACCATTATAATCAACTTTTGTGCTTCCCCATAAGGAGTGATGAGCAGTAAAATCTCCACATCAAATGATATTTCCTTTCATACCCATCTCATCAAGTTTACTTATTTCAAGCTTTTTACAGGGATTATAAAAATTTATAATCGAAATTACCTTCTTTTCTATCCATATTTCAATTTCTACATACTCCAATTCCCCTTTCTTTTCAACTATTTTATAAGGAATACCTTCCTTAATCAGAGAAAGACACCCTCCCCCATTTCCTTCTTTTCTATCATACCTTACTACAATATATCCGTTCACTCTGAAATCCAAAAAAGGCTTCAGCCATGTTTCTTGTATACAAACTATATCAGGTTTAACTTTCTGCTCATAAATAAACTGTTTAAAATCTTGACCGTTTGACAATAGACTCCTTGCATTCCATTGTAAGATTAAAATTATCCTTCCTGACTCGTTTGACTACATAGTTCTCCTCTTATATCTTCCCATCTAATATTTCTCAACCCTAAACTATGGCATGCTGCCTTAATAATAATCTGAATCCTTTCTGTCTTTGATCTCACATCTGAGGTTGCATTTATCACTCCTGCAATAAACGTCACCATTTTCTTTTTCTCCTCCTCTATTATCCTATCAACCCTTTCCATAACCTTTTGGATTATAGATTTTTCCCCTGTCAATGATTTTCCATTTTGTTCTTCTTTCCCAACTATTTTACATGCTTCCGCATATGTTACTTTCTGCACAATCTTTGTTTTCTGTATAACTACTTGCTGTTTCATCACTTCACATCCCCAAAAAGCAACACTATGTTCACCTCCACAACTACAGCACTTTGGCTTTACTCCAATTCCACATTTTCCATATACATGATCTCCAGAACAACGGGCACATCTCCTTTTTCCTTTACACATTTTAGCAACATGTCCAAACTCTTGACAATTGAAACATCTTACTGGTTTAGGCACAAACTCCCTGACACTAAATCTTATCAAACCAAAGAAAACCTCCTTTGGTACCTCTTTCGTTTCAAACTCCACTAGGACAGTTTCTGTTTCAACTTTCTCTGGACCTTTTGTCATTCTTTGTGCTCCCTTTACTTCCCTATTTCTTTCTTTTAAATGTCCAACCAAATCTTTCATATTTACACTGAACGGCACTCCAGTGATAACTCCTTTACTTCCAATATTTCTTTTTTCTCCTACTCTAACGACTATTCTAACTTTTACTTTACATACCCATCCTAATTTCTTCGCTTTTACCACCTGATCTTCCGAATTACACCCCATCAACAGATTTCCGTCTCTCAAAACTTTAGCATGTTTAATATCTCCAATATGCACTTTAAGTGCTTTTGTTAATTTCAGTGGATCCATCTTCTTAACCCCTTCTTCTTCATCAAATCTTATAATAATGTTCATATTCGGGCTTTTGATTCTTCTACTTTTTCCTCAGATCCTTCACTCTCAGTGTCTTCCGTACTTTCCTCATTTCGCTTTTTCCTCTTCCTTTCAGCAGCCCCTCAAATTAACTTCCTGGTTCTTAGCCAATGAAAAGACATAAAAACTTTGTTGCAAAGTTTTACGTAAAAACTATATTTTTTTACACTAAAATAATAAACACCTTATGCATAAGTGTAATCAATTAGTTATGTATGTGTTTTTTAAAGCGTGCAAAAAAATAAAAAATCTGTTTCACTTTTTTTCCTCCAAAATTTCAAAGATTATGGTGAAGTAAAGATAGATGCTCTTCTTGAGCAACTCATTTACACTCTTATCCCATATTCTTTGAGTTCAGTTCTCCTCACCAATGACAAATTAAAATTGTGTTTCTGAGTAAAAATAGAATTACACTTGCACAAGAATAAAATCAGTAAAATATTTATTTTTTGTTGTTCATGTTTGATACATTATGGTATTTTGACCTTGAGAAAAAGTTTAGTAATCACCAGTAAACTTTATTTATATTGAAGATTACCATACTTATAGTCAGCTAATAGGTCTATTAAGTCGTTCTAGTAGAAAACTCCAAAGGCAAGGCGTAACAAAAATAATTTTGTTTATTTTATTCCTTCTTTTTAGCAATTCATTTATCACTTCTGTTTTTTTTTTTTTTTTATTGTTTAGATATTTTTGTCTGTTTAATCAGTCCATATAGTATGAAAATATATTTGCATTCAATCCACTTTGTCAGGCAGAAAGACGAAAGCGGAAGTATGCAGTAGTCAACATCTCGACTGCTTCCGGATATTTGAACCAACCGCCTAAATTCAAAACACATTTCGGCCGTACGGGGTTTGCAGTAATGGAAAAGAAAGAAAAGTCTATTGGACGTCTTCAAAAAAAAAAACGAGACGTTTGAGATATCTACTAAAATTCTAGCGCAGTGGAAGAAAAACTCTTCGGCCGAGCGGATAAAGAAGGAGAGGAAAACGATGACGGGCCCGTGGTTTTCATCTGCGGAAAGTGCAGGCTGCCTGTTGGAGATTCAATGTCCTGGGATGGAAGTGAAGACGACCAGAACCAAATAAAACTAAAGCGTGAGTATGACCTCTTCCTGTGTGCATCCTTTCCCCATTATGTCTATCCATTGGTATGTGGGTTTGTACATCAACCAACTATCCGTTCATCCCATCCATTCATCCATCCATCATCTTCTTTCTTACAGTCTTTGCAGGTTCTAGTGTAACCTGGTTGAATGTCTCTTTTTTTGGGGTTATTTGTATGGGTTCCTACCTGACTGTTATTGTTTTAACTGTGTTACTTTAAGAACGGGCAGCCTGTAACACGGTTCTTTTCTATTTGTTATGCTTGTCAGAGTAAATCAAGGAATTATCCTTTTAAAGGCGAACCACGGCCTGATCATTTAAAACAAGCACAACGCAGATCGGATCCGGTTACACTAGGATTAAAGCCTGCCCACTGCAGATATATTTGTCACAATTCAATAGTGAGCTTGCATTTATAATTTAAAAATGAAATTGTATATGTATATATATATATATATATATATATATATATATATAGAGAGAGAGAGAGAGAGAGAGAGAGAGAGAGAGAGAGAGAGAGAGAGAGAGAGAGAGAGAGAGAGAGAGAGAGAGAGAGAAATACCAGGGCCTCAGGGAAGAACTGGAGAGGGCCTGGAAGGTGAAGACCACAGTGGTGCCTGTGGTCATCGGGGCCCTCGGGGCAGTAACCCCCAAACTGGAGCAGTGGCTCCAACAGATCCCAGGAACAACATCAGACATCTCAGTCCAGAAATGTGAAGTCCTTGGCACAGCCAAGATACTGCGCAGAACCCTCAAGCTCCCAGGCCTCTGGTAGAGGACCCGAGCTCACAGGATAAGAACCCTGTATATATATAAATATACAGTTCAGGGTTTAAATATACTGATCTGGCCGCTGGCAGGCTTGTGTCTTGGCTGTGCAAAAGTACGTTACCATTACAGGGGTCACCAACAACGTTATCATTGGAAAGGACACTCGCTTCTTTGAACTGAAGAAACGATCAGTTTGGTGAGAAGGGTAACACTCTGTACTTTAGCAGTTAATAATGTAACCATTTTCTAGGTTATTAGACTTATCTGCTCATTTTTAAAATTACTGCTGTGTTGCAAACTCTGACATTTGACATTCTAATACTGAAAGCTGATAATACAACATAATGGTCTACTATTACAAGCTATTTATGGTGCTGTGGTTGGGTTGTGACTGGATAACAAAAATTTAACGCTTTACTATTTTTTATTTCATGAACTGAAACTCAACAGCCTGGTTGTGGATCTCATCTGTCGCAGCTGCCACTCGGTGCTTGGCATGGTCTACACATCTACGCCCAGGAACCTGGACCACAAGAGGTCCACTTTCTGTCTCAATGTAGCCAGCATCGACAGGTGCTTTCATTTCTAGTTCACCATTACGATCTGAAATTTAGCAGTGTTCAAAATCTAATTCATTCAAACTGAACCAAACAAACATGAAGGTGCATGGTGCATGCCTGGTGCATGATTAGGTTATCGTAAACTGTCGACTAATCAGTCTGGTAACCTCAAACTATCTGAAGGATTTAATTTCCTCTCCATTTAAAGTACTCTATTTACAAAAAAAAATGAAGCAAGAAGATTTCTGTGTATTTCTCAAGAAAATAATTTATAAAGGATCAGCTCTAAGGTGAACACTTCAATTATTGAGTAAAAGTGGGAACTCGTAATTGCTTTAATCAAAAATTGTATTCTTAATAATTACACTGAGATTTACTTACTAACACAAATAAACACAATAAACAGTCCTGCTTTTCATTATTGACAGATGAACACAAACACTTTTCAAATTATTACCAGATTTTAATTCTGTTCATCCATATTCTTGCTAGTTTATGCTAATAAATTATGCTGTGGTGTTTGATATTTTCTCTAAGGTGTTTTTTTAACTCGCAGCCTTGTTTTCAGTGACCTCAAATGTGTGGCATTATTTACTTCTAATATGTTAATATTGGTTGTGCAGCATTTATTAGACTAAGAATCCTCACATTGACACTAATGTTTAAATTTTAGACAATGAAATTAGTTTTGTAAAATAACTTCATTGTTATTGATCATATGTCAATTTTACATTTTATTGAAGCCATGTGAGTGATGTGAATGGGTAATGTATCCAGATAACTTAATACCCCGTGTGTTTTTCAGCTATGTGCTCGGGTCTGAAGGCCAGATGTTGGCAGCAGAGGGCCCCAAAGAGCAGCTGGTAACACTGGAGTACAGGCACATTGTTGAACAGTTGTCAGAGGTAAATTATTGCTTCTGCTTCTCTTTGTCTGCCTTCCTTCATGTAGTACTATCAGGATGTAAAAATTGTGAAATTAGCACTCTGTCTTCCCTTAAAGCTTATTGTTATGATTAACATCTATACATTTGTATCAGATTGCATTGTTATTAGTTGTAAAATTATTGCGCTGTCTGATAAATTAAAAATAAATATCTATTTGATATTGAAGTGAAAAATAGAAATCTGACCAGCAGGTTAAAGCAGTTTAGCTGGAGTCGTTAAGTGTGGAGTCGTATTCTTCTCCCGATGAAGCTTTCTAGACGCACAGGTTGTATCACACCATGAGGATGACATCAGCTTTGTTCCGGTAACCCATTCCCCATTGTGGGCAGACTCCGATATCAGACATTACCTCATCTGCCAACCTGTGTCACCTTCCAAAAAACACTTTCTTTTTTACCTCCCAAGTTATTTTCTTCACTCAAAAAATCAAAGTTCTGGATCTTTTCTTAATTTTAATCTTCCAAATCACTTCTATTTGAAGTTGTCTGTTTATTTTAGCTCTAATGATCTTGTATGTTTTATTGTCCTGCTTGCATTTTATTTTCTTCTACACGTTCTTTGATTGTGTTGGTTTTCTGAATTAATGCAAATCACCCTTGTTTAAGAAATTTCCTCCTAAAAAACAGCAGAAGCATCAATTGTCCAGAAGGTGGTGATAGTGTTCAGGCGTACCTGCCAGCCCTCCCACATTCTAGCACTCTGAGCACAATAGCTAGAGAGCATGTTGAGGAATCTTGTTGAAGGGTCACAGGTTTTTCTGATGAACTGTTTTTGTTGTTTAAACTCAATGAATGTCTGGCACAGTACTGCGCTTATCTCACCCCTTTGAACATCCCACACTTGGCAGTTGGCTCATTGTACAGTGAGATTTTATTGTTTATGCACGTGAACTGAAAACAGGTCACGTTGCCCTAAAGACAAATGAATTTGTTCCAACAGATCATTGAAAGTGTCTTTATATGCACACAGACACTGTAATTGAACATCATGCCAACTTTCTGTCTTTCACGTGAGAAATTCTCACTTTTAATTAGAGTTTCTTTTTTGCGAAAACAAGAACATTGAATCCTGAAAAGTTAATGTCACACACTGAAATCTTTGCCATAAAAACAAAGGGTGCATTTAGTACACTGTAATTAAATATGAGAGGTTAAAATTTAGATTAAATCTACAATTGAGCCTGTTGTTGACATATAGGCTGGTGATTCTGACTGTGAGTGGAAAGCGGTTGCATTATTTGAAGAGTTTTATTAATTAGTTATTTTTATTATCATTAATTGTTGATACTTTAAAATATCCACTGGAATAAGTCTAGCATTAAGAATGTGTGGCATTATTTGGAATGTACAAATATAACCAAAACATTAAGAGTTTTTTTTTACTTTAACTTTATATAGTGAGCTTTCCACTCAAGGTGTCATATCATGGGGAGACAATCAAAATTAATGTAAGAAAATGATCATTTAAGGTTATCAGTGCAGCATTGACTACATACTTAGGTATTTTGTAAGTAATGTATTATTTCAGCTTTTTTTTATGTGCCATATTTCAAGTACAATTTAAGATTTTTTAGAATAAAACTGAAACTTAAAAGGGGCACTTGTTAGCTTTTTTTAAGCTACACAAGAGTTTGAAAAATTAACCATTAATGCTTTATTTTTATAGTGCCAGTTCATAATGCATGTCTTCTCAGTGAGAAATGGGCCTAATTCATATCCAGTGGCATGATTTCCAAATTGGTCCAAATCAAAATGATCTAATTCACTCCAACAAAATCCAATGAGATTGTCATGTGTTGTTTTGATTCAGTTGCAGTTCTGATGAAATGCAGCCACAGTCAGTTAGTCATACCTTTCCAATTAATTAAAACAGTTTCCATTTAAGACTAATTGCATGCAGTCATTAACTTTGCAAGAATTCCTCATTCTCATTCCTGAAACATGTGGTAAGAATAGAGATGAATCAGACTGAGTAGCATAAGCAAAATTATATGAAGGGGATGAGCACTATGAGAGAAGCACTGACCCATGAATACTTTCTACTGAGTGGAAAATAGCAAGTACTTTAGTTTCCAGCTCAGCCCTATCAGTGGTTCTCTATACCAAAGAAGAGATAGAAACTGTCTGAGCCAGAAATACTTTGGACTGCTCCTTTCCCTTTATATCTTAAATTACCAAAAAAGTTGAACTCCCAATTTATTTTCAAAGTGAAATATAGGTAAGTTCTTGAATCTTTAAGCTAGTGTAAATATCAGCACAGATTTGGTCTGTTCTCTATCTGATATTTGTTGCCTTTTCTGCTGTAGTTATTAGGCTCACTCCATCTTTTAAATTAGTTTTTTCTGCTGTTCTCGCTGACCTGTTTCCCCACCCTTCTCCTACTCACCCATCCCTCCTCTTTGTCTCTGGCACCTTTGTCTAATTATTTCTTCTCCTCCCTTCTCTGCTCTCTTCATTTCCCCACCTGTCCAGTTTCCCTCTTCGTTTGTTGCCCCGCTGTGACTACTTCCATCTTCTCTTTCTTAATTTGTTTCACCACCCTCTCTTTTGCTGTTCGTCCTGAGATTGCAAACAACATAAAATGTCCATCTTTCTCCGTGAGATTGCAAACAACATAAAATGTCCATCTTTCTCCGTTCTCGATGTTTCCAGATGAAAATGCTCGTTGTGTCCATGGCACAGCAGCTGGAGGAGATCACAGCTGGCCTTAAGAAGGGATGCAGTGAGGCTTGACGATGATGGGCGTCAAGTCATCTCTGATGTTGTTTATTTCCAGGTGTTGCAAAATACAAATTTTATTGTCTCAACTTGTGCACTTGTTTATGTGCAAATGTCTCCAGCTCTGAAGTTTAAAATCAGCCACTTTTTTTTTTGTTTCCAGGAGAACATTTTGTCCCAGTTACACCTTGTTCACATGAACGTAAAGCTGCACACACATACTCACACCGTCTACTGGGCTTTGTCCTAAAAACCAGCGGTGAAACAAAGACTGCCTACTCTTGTAATCAATCATCTTGCCACCTCGGCTCCTTGCGGCTCGCAGCGTCTGCTCTGTGGGTCCGGTGCAGAATAAATGTGTGCCATGAGCAGAATGTTTATTTGTGCAGGATGTCATCAGTCGGGCTGCACACTCAGCACAATGAGGTATTGATCTGACTACTTGAGGCCACACACTCTTCGTCTCCTCTTTGTTCTGCTTCTCGAGTGTGTAGCATTTTTAGGTTTGCAGATTTACCAATGGTGTATTGTTTGTCATTAAAGCAGAAAGTGTTCATAATAAAATGATTTGTATAACACCTTTTTCATTTGTTGCATTGTCTCATTGTTGTTTTTAAGCTTGTGTTCTTGTGTGATAAAAGTTTTGCTGAACTTCAAGTGACAAACCAAACCATTGAAATAATCTTTTCAACTGCTTCCTCTTGTTTTGCCCTAGTGTTTGTGAAGGATCAACGGGCTCATCCTGCTTTGTTTCTCTTGGATTTAGGGGCTAAATGACAAGTTTCTTCAGGGGTCGCTGGTGGCTAGAATGATTAATTTATTAATGCCTCTGTTTGTTTACTGGCTGACCTCTAATGTGCATGGCAACACTTTCTCCCAGAGCAGGAAAGCGGCTCCACGCGGCTCCGCTTCGCCCTCCCTCATCCACGAGGTTTCATCAGCCTCGCACAACAACAACAACAGCTAGAAACGGCCAACCAGCATGCTGTATCCAAGGGCAGGTTGCGATGGCAACTGAGAGCACGTGCTACGCTGGGTGTCTGTTGCCATCTCGTCACCGCATCCGCTGCCAGAGGAGCAGCCAGCCAGCTCGCCGGCCAACACGCCTGTCAATAGGCGTTGCTGCTCCCCCTCCCTTTTTTTCATGTGCAAAACACATATGAAGAGGGAGGAGTCCTGAATGACCCCCCACCCTCCTCCCACCCACCTAACACTAATCCTTGTGTGATGTTTTTCTCCTGCTTTGACTCCACCCTTGTCTCTTTCTTCTTCCCCTCCCTCCAGTTCTCCCCACCCTCAACTGTTGTGGGGTGTGGAGGGGAGAGGGTTGCACGAATCAAAACAACAACAAACAAACCGCGTGGTGATTGTTTTTGTTGGTTCTGGTGATGGTGTAAAGATGAAAATAGAAAACAAGTTAATAAAAAAAACTTACATATGTCCCGTTTTTTTTTAATTCAGAAAATAAGTCTCAAAAAACTAGAGCTCATTTAGGTGTTTTATATATAGACATGGTGTTGCTGGATGCATTGCACAGTTGGGTGCAATTATTGCACTGGCTTCACCTTATTCACCCCCTGACATCTCAACCAATCACTGCCACCCAAACCAAGATAGAAACACACACATCAGTCAGTCAGTGCATTCACACACGCTCTACCAGCACACAGGGACAAAGGATGAATAATGCAGAGGTACCGTCTGAGTGAAAGTCGCCTCCCCTCTTTCCCTCCTTTTCACCTTCCCTAAGCAATAAGGAAGCAATGTTGCCATGGAGGCAATGAAGCCTTGGTGCACTGGCAACCAATTACATCTCTTCCTGTGTGAAACAGCCGACCAATGGCCAACCCAGACTGGTGCTGCTGCTGCCACAGACACTGAGATCCGATTGGTTCTCTGCTGCTCTTTGATTGAATTTCAGAGCTTGTTTTTGAGGGGAAAAAACATATGAAGGAGTGCCACCTGTGTGTTACCAAGTTAGGATATGCTGAATTTTCACACACGTTTATACTGCCGGCTGTGGAGAATTTTTTTTTTAAATTTTATCAGCAAAAGAAATCTAAATCTAATGGTGGAGAGTAATTGAGCGGTATATGTTTGGGGTTTGTCAGCATTGTTTATAATGTCAAAAATGCCCGTTTTTATCTCCCAGGTTGACAGTTTTATATTTAAATTTTCTTCTGATGAAGTGCTGTGGCTCACTGGGCTCCGGTTGATTTATGACCCGTTCCTGAGTTAACTGTTGGTTTGCCACGGCCAGTATAAACCATGTCAATTCAGGGAATAATGTCAGATACACACTGGTTACAAGAAAATTGTGAACACTTTTAAGTTTCTTCTAGTCAAATCTCCTATAATGTTTTGAAATGTATAGAATCTCATTTAAATTTTTTGATGGATAAGTTGCAAACAATTTAAATAGATTTGTGGAGTGAGCAAAAGAGTTGAGTAAAATCTAGGAAAACTTCTGTTTTCTCAGTTCCTCTTATTTCTTTTCTCATTTTTGTTCATTTTACCAATATCATTCCATCCACCTATTTGTTTATCAGTCCCCCATCTGTTTATCTATTCATCCATACATCCACCTATCTGTCTCTCCATATTTATTTCTATCTGTTTTTATTTCATCCCTTCCCCTAATTTTAGGTCTAGTTTAAAACATGTCATAATTTAATCAATACATAATCTAAAAATAAAACAGATATTTCAATATGCAGTATCAAGTTTCAGGGGAAACCATTTTAATTATATTTTACTGAAAGTTCATATATTTAAAGTGATTTTTACCCTATGTATTAAAAAAAAACATATTCATATTATAGGTAGCAAGACCTATAATATGAACTGTTGTTGAACAGTTTTTTGTGGGTTTCCTTTTGTATTTTGATGGTTTCACTTTTAAGACCAACTTCAAATCTGTGAATCTGGAAGGCTTCCATGCCATCACCCTAATGTTCTGCTCTCTCCACAGATTTTCAATCAGCCATGTCAGGAAATTTGCTCGGCATACTATCACTGCTTCCAGGAAGAACATTTAAAGAATACTTAATATTGAACTTAGCTATTCTTATATTTTTATTTAAAATACAAGCCTAAAACAAATTATTAAGCCATTCCTTTACACTTTAAAGATTTGTATTAAAAGAACAGAGAACCATAGAAAGATATGTTTTTTTTTAAATATAAAACCAATGTACAGGAAACTTTAACATATTTTAAAGTAAAATGCAGGTAAAGGGCAAATCTTTGACTTGATTCATCCCCTTTGTGTTTCCTTAACACGGCTGCTTGTTCAACATGTGTTTGCAGCTGAAGTGATTAAGACAATCTGGTGTCATTTGCCGACTAGTTACAGCTCAGTTAAGTTCTTCACATGGTGCTGGGATTTCTCAAATTAATCAGAGAGGTAGCTATATCTTTAATCTTTGAGAAACTTAGCCAGTTTTGTTCTGTGTCTATTTAACAATGAATTCGTAAAGCCTGTGCATCAGCCTTCTTGTTTCATTAATCACCTTCATCAGTCAGTCTGACAGAATAACCCAAATCCCTTCTGAGTGCTCAAAGCCCCCTGCTTCATTAGAAAACATCTGCTTGTTTATTTCCTCCCACATCTTTGTGTGCAGTCGTGTTTGCCAGGTAACCCACCATGCGCTCACTCTCTCCTCTTCAACCTAAACCTGCATGCAAGAACACAGCACAGCCCTTCTTATAAAGACTTGGTGTGGTCATGTTTTCTCCGCCGGAGAGCATCCTCTGCTGTCGTCGTCATGGAGCAGGTTAATGCAATGTTTTTCTCAGACACAAAGGCTCGTCCCATTGCCAGTGACACCCCGGTGTGCACGTGGATGTGTGACGAGGGAGGAGGCAGAAAACAGGATTAGTGTCATCAGGATCTAAGCCTGAACAGATTGAGAGAAATAAAATCCTGCTGGACAGTATAGGACAGTTTACACACACGTTAAAAAGGAACAACATCCCATTATGTGGCTGTGTTGTATCGCTTTGTGAATGACACTGTCATTACTGTCCTTTTCTGCCAGAAGATGCTTCACATTAATGTGTTCAAAGTCTAAAGGTAAAATAAAATGTCATTTCTTTTCTCACAGAATCCTCTCAGGATTTTTTTATGTGTACATGTCTTTTTCACATCTTGACAAGCCGAAATTTTATTTCAAAGATTACGAACTTAGTGCTCACTTTCCTTAGTTTGCTGCTGGATTACTCTTACAAGACTTGTTCTTAGCAGATTATTTCTAAAATAATCTTTGCATAAATAAAAAAAATAATTTCTTTATCCTATCGGTGTGGATTAATGATTTCTGAGACTACTTGGATTAGTAACTCACTGTTGACAACATCATCTCTAATCTTTTCTTCATATTTGTGTTTTCACTTAAGGAAATATTGAAAATTCTAAAAAAATTTATTTTAATATGTCCTTAACAACCATTTATGCCACTTTTGGTCATTTAAAATAACAATTGATCATTTATCTTATTTTATGTTAAAAACAAGCAAAAAAAAAAAGTATTCAACTTGATTTTGCTTGTGCATGTTCTTACCAGTTGAAAGGTGTGTTAACTGGGTTATTTTAGCAACTTCTGTCCAGACATTGTTCACCATTTTGTAATTATTGAAATAATCAAACATGTTCTCTGTCATTGCTGTATGAAAACATTTGCATGTGCAACCTGTTTTCAGTTGTAATTTGCATATTAGAAAGAGGAATGCATGACACAACCACAAACATGTTTGGCAAAACAGCTCAGTGTCCAAAAGTCTACAATGCATATGCTAGAGAACTGTTTATAGAGTTTTACATGTGTATTTAGCTTTATTAAAATATATGTTTTAGAGACATTAAAAGAATGTCTAAAGGACATTCAGTGTCCTCGGGAGGACACTGAATGTGTCCTCTAAAGGATGTGACATTTTTCCTCTAAAAAAATGTCCCCCTTTTTTTTTTTTTACCTCTACCTCTATAAAACAGACAACAGAGAGAGATCACTTACTGCAGGAGTCAATAGGACAAAACAAACTCATTACTTAAGATAATAAATAATTCATTTAGTCTAACAATCAAATGAGCTGGTTGAAGAAGAAAATATTTTCAAACATCTTGGTACATAAAATTTACAGTAACACAATACTTGTATCTGTATCCTTAAGAAGTGCTCTTAGCACCTTTACTGGCTACACATGTTTAGCGATTTTGCAGCAAGGCAAATATTCTTGGATTCATGTAAAATGGTCGGGTAAAAAGCATTTTATCCTTCAGATTGTAAGGAATCTGTGCTATATCTACTGTTGTTCAAATAATTTCAAAACCACAGGCCTGTAGTCATTTAAGCCAGTGAGGGTGCAGTTCTTGGAGACCAGAATAATGGGTGGACTGTTTGAAGCAAAAACCTCACACAGCTCCATGGACTTGTTGAAGATGGGATTTTGATTACCAATGAGATGATTTTTTGGATATTAAAGTAAACTGAGTGACTGATAATCATTACAACCACAGCAGCTCAATCCTCCAGGAGGTATTTTAAATTTATTCCCAGTGATTTCAGGGGGATAAATAACACTTGGGGCTATAAAAAGCCTGCCGCAATACGCAATTAATCAGTTAATCACATGTTAGGTGAAAATGAGTTCAATAATTTTCATTCTGATGATGCATGTTTTTTGAAAGGGAAATTTCTTTGGAGAAATTCATGATTCATTTTATTTACAGTTTCAGCTGTTTATATATTGCTTTTGGTTGTGTTTAACTTTGGTATTTAAAATGTCTTCCACTTCCAGTGGAAAGTGTTCTGTGCAAAATTTAAGTGTAATGGTCTTTAAGATGACAAACTTGCATTATTATGCCATAATCAACCTATAACTTAAAAATAGTCTAGAAACAACAATATTATTATCTATTACAATAATTACTGAGGCAATTATTATCCAACAAGATCTATTATCATGACAGACCTAATAAAACCAGATATTTTTTCAGCTTTCTGCTCTGTAAAATTTTCGCTTTGAATTAATTGAAATGCATTCCTGGCAGTGGACTAATATTGTTTTTAATGACACATTTATAATAAACTTTTCTAGTCATAAAAAGTTAAAAAGAGATTAATAATCTTTCCTTTTCCAACTGTGTCCATAATATTAAATGTTTCTTATTTTTTGTCACTTGGTATCTCCAACTTAGCTTTTTCCTAAATGCCAGAGTAATGAGTGGGAGAATCTTTTATTACTTCCTTGCTATTCAGAAGCTTAAATAAGTATATCTTTCCTTCTAAAAAAATAATGATAATATTATAACCTTGTATGGTATTTAGTACACCTCAAACGCAGTGCTCTCTTGCGTCACTTGATATCAAGAAAACAATTGTGGACCTCCATGTACCGGATTCACTCTTCAGTACAATGTCCAAATGTCTGAAGATCCCAGTTTTCAGACATTTAATGCAAGTAAACACATATTAGTAATGTCCAGCCATCATTTCATTCTGAAAAAATTCTAAATTATTTGTCCCAGAGAGAATGTGTTTTGGTGTAAAATGTGTGAATGAACTCCAGAATAAAACCAAAGTATCCATGAAGATGTTGTCTGAAACTGACAGGGGAGTGTTGTTGTCTACAAAGGACACTTTTTATTTGAGAGCATGTTGGTGGATAATAAAGCTTTGTTATAAGCTTTTATTCAATCCACACACACAAAAAATAAACTATGTTCTTTGTTAACAGATGATTCCACACAGGTGTGACGAGACCAAACTTCAGGTTCTCTGTCCATATCCTGTCTTATCCTTCTTAAGCTGGCGTATTCATGCCCACAGGCTGCTTGTGACACCAGACCTCTGGGGGATGTTGATCAAAAGTCCGCCTGTCTGTGATAAACAAAGGGCTCTGGCTTTAATGCATTTTAGGGCCACTCTTGTCCCTCTGCTTCTATCAGCTTAGCCACGCAGATTTAATCAGACATCCCTGTTTGTGTCGTCCTGTGAATGTGTTTGTCTCAGAGTGCTGAAGTTCCTCCCCCCAACCCTCTTCTTTGTCTCGACATGGCAGTGTCACCCAGTGATGTTTATTATTAGGAAGGGGGAGGGAGAGGTGGCCACAGCTGAGTAGATTAGCGTCTGTAGTGTGTGTGTGTGTGTGTGTGTGGTGTCGTTGAAAAGGGACGGGGGTTCATGGTATGTGAGGGTATCATTTGTAAAGGTCCTTCAGCTGTTGCTCCAGTGTTTTCCCCCTTCTTCTTTTTTTTTCCATTATTGAGTTGTCTCGTGGGAAATGTGCATGACATGTTAGACAAATGGAACAATGTGTTTGGAACGAAATATGCCTCTCTCCAGAGCAGAGAAGCAAAGCCTCATTAACTTTTCCTAAAAGAAGGAAAATAAATCACAAACTTACAGTGTCTTACT
Source organism: Poeciliopsis prolifica (assembly GCF_027474105.1). Classification (NCBI taxonomy): domain Eukaryota; kingdom Metazoa; phylum Chordata; class Actinopteri; order Cyprinodontiformes; family Poeciliidae; genus Poeciliopsis; species Poeciliopsis prolifica. The sequence goes on from NW_026562661.1 coordinate 35,808, forward strand.
AGATTTCTTTTATACAACAATCTCCACCTTCTTGGCCTATTTACAAAATGCTGTGACTGGTGGTGGCAGTATCATACTGTTGCCTTGTTAGTCTTTAAGGAAAACCTCCAATAAAATAGTGAAGTCAATATAATGTGACAAAATGTGGAAAATTTCACTGAGTTTGAATACTTTTGCGTGCAGTAAGTAATTTGAGATCCAATTCTCAAAACTGTTGGACTGTGTTAAGTAAACACAAATATCTTTTGGTCTTGAATTGAAAAGATGTAATTTTTATAATTTCAGGCCAGACCTTATTACCTCAGACATACCACACAGTTCACTGGTAGAATTCAAAAGACCAGACAGACATGAAGCGTTTGAATAGATATTTAAAATACTTTATACAGTATAGAAATCTCTTGACACTCAAACCAAACCATTAAAAAATCTTACAAAAGACCCCGTATGTCTGTATCAATGTCAATTTCAAAAAGAAAAAGCAGTTACAAAGACAAATTCAAATGGTGACATTACAGTTCAATTCATGCAACTTTTCAGTATTTAATAATGAGGCAAAAAAATCCCTTGTGCCTGTGGAAGCCTTATCATTTTTTTTTTATGTAAAAAGTTTATTTCCATAAACATTTTTTTGAAATTCTTCCTATACTGAACTATTAACGTGAAGGGGACATGGGCATTTAAGACAGCTATTTACAAAAAACAACATTCACATCACGCTCAAAGAGCTCTTGGCAAAAACTCATCATTGTAGTTAAACACTTAAGACTATTGCACAAACTACAGCATTAAGACAAAGGGAGGTGAGTTACTTTTTTGTGGTAGGTGACATGAGTAGCACTTGTTCCCACTTTAAATCCCTCAGTGTTTCAGTGAGTTGGTTAAGTTTAATAAGGCTTCTGATGCTCTATTTTATTTTACTGACTACAAACTGGCATGTTCAGCTGTGAAATGATCCATACGTATGACTTTCTCTGTTGATGAATTAATACGTGTGTATAAAAAGATCTGAAGTGTAATTTATCACTGATGGGAAACGAGTTCATAAAAAAGTGAGCTTATGATTCTACCATTGGTCCCTATGTAGTTTTATTGTGTTAAATCTAAAGTCAGCACTTAGACACATCCTACACAGACAGGTGTGTGAGATCTGACTGTCACTACAGTATGCAAAAATGCACGATTAATGCAGTGAGGTATAAGATAGTCAGCACATTTATTTCCTACAGGTTTTGGTATTCAGTAATAGTGCAGTGAGTTTTTTTCCCTTCCAGCAGTCAGGCTACAGTGTGAGCTGGCTGGAGGTCAGTGGCTATATTACAGAGTTTCTACAGAGACAACAACATTTACACATGTAAAGTCAGGGTTAGGGTTAAGAGTTGGGTCCTGTTAGCTGGTGTGAATCAGTCTGTGGCTTGCTCTCAAACCAGATGAAGCAATATTACAAAACAAAGTACTTCAAACTTTGTCTATATTACAGGGCTTTGTTTTTGTGTGCGTGTGTGTGTGGGTGTAAGTGTGAGTTTGCGCATTAGTCATCAAGGCCAGTATTACAAGATGTCCCAAGTTCACCGTGTGTCTTGGACACAGAAGATCCATTTCAAGTCTCATCTTGACATTCTCAAGATGAGGTTTGTGTATCGTGTGTAATAACACAGTACTCGAGAGGTAAAATGGTAAGTTTTCACCCTTTTCTTCCATATTTTTTTTTATATTTTAAATAGGCATGGGCCAGTCACTAGATTCAATGACTAACAAGGTTTGAATTTTTGCATCACATTTTTTTTTTTTTTTTGCTCAAAATTAGATGTTGGAGAAAGTGCCAGAGCGACTGAAATTTTCTGGTCTTTCCCTCCTCCTCAACCTGTTGCTGAACAATGATGGTCAGCTGAGTACAAGAAGGCCTCTACAGGTGTCATTACTTGTAATAAGATACAAATTCTAGTTTGGAAGAATTTGCTGTTACAAAAACAAAACACGACACAGAATTACATAAAAAATAAAAAGGGTGTGCTACCTGTTATTAGCTCAACAACTGCTGTTTGACAACTGCAGCTGACAAGCAACAGTCACCCTGTATAATTAACACCTTGACTAGAATGTTGTGTCTCTACTGAAGGTTATTGTACAGTGAGAATCTCATACTGGCCCATGTCTAGTTTTCATATTGAAGAGAAAAGTGGCTCAGTTGGAATAAAAGGCCAGCTCACAGTTCAAAGGCCGCTCTGGAAAACCTCTCCAACTTTTACAAACTGTTGAGAGGGGCCCAAATGTTCCTTTCATTGTTTTTTCAAATCCCTCAGCAGAGGGTTTTCAATGCACCTGAAGCACACATCAAAGTTTTCATCGGATAAGGAGGTGGAGAAACTACTTCCTCAATGAATTGTTCCGGTCGGAATGTAAAAGGCTGCAGTGGGACTTTCTTCTTGGGCCCTTTGGCCACAGAGCTAAGCTTGCTGCGATGTGTTGGACTCTCAGGACCGCTGCTCGCGCTGTTGGATGGAGGGCTGAATGCAGAGTTGGGGTTAATTAGACTAAAGGCAGACTTCAGTGGCATAAATGCTGAGCCTCCTGGCGGACTTCCAACACTGCTAGATGGGCTTCCACTTGTGTCGGAGGAACCACACCCATCGATGACAAATTCTTTTGGGCTGTGGGTTAGAAATCAGGACTGGGGGACTGGGAATGGTGGCCTTTTTTAAGTAAGAGGAGTCGGGCTGGAAAGCAGAGACGTGGCGTGGTGGTGACAGAGTCCCATTGGTCAGCTTGTACCAGGTGTGGAAGGTGTGTCTTCAATTTGTTCTGCCTTCGAAAGGGAACCAAAAGAGTGCATGCCGATTGGTGATGGCGCTGGTGGAGCAAGGATGTTATGCTCTGGACTTGTGTTCACCGGCGGGAGGGTGGCCAAGCGCCTCCTCTGCTGTGGAGTGTTGGGGAAGGAGGATGAATCTCGAGGTACTCCATGGATGATGATGCAACTGTGCCTGGAGGTGCCAGAGGTGACTTACGATGTCCCACAGCCAATGCTCTCAGAAGACCTGAAGAAAGAAAAGGTGTACCTTTAGTTCCCATTGCTGGGACTTTCTTGTATATATTTTTTTCTGTAGTTACTGTAGAGACAGGTGAACAATAAAAATAATAGACCTGGAGCAACACGTAATGTTTGATTTATGACCTGCGTGTCTAGGTAGTATGGCATCTCATTTATGTCACAGCACGTACTGAGCAACATAATTAAACAACCTGACTCAGTTTTAACTTCGTCAGACCTAGTCTATCTTGAGTCCAGGGATCAAGAACACCCCTTTCATACTGTCACATTTCCCAAAGTTAAGCAAGTTGTAAAAAGGAGCTTAATTTTTAGCTTTCCCCAGATGCTCACATGCCTCTTCACTCGTCACACTGTTGTTCCAAATAGAATTCCAGTGCAGCTTTATACAAATTTACATTCCTCAGTGCTACGCTGTCTGTCGTTCATATTATGTCAAACATCAGAACAGTGTTTAGAGTAAAATAAAGTGCTTGTACATTTGCAACACAAATGGCTGTAAGTTTGTCCAAGATGTTACATTCAGGTAGATAGATGGATGGATGAAGGGATGGAGGAAGGGACGAAGGGAGGGTTGCATGGAGTGGTAAGTGTGGTTGTGTGAAACAGGCTGCTGTATATGAAGATGCATGCTCAGTCAACCTACCCTATGTAAAAAATAGAAATAAAATCATGCATTTAATATCTTATTCTTTTTCATGTGAATACAGTTTGTTTGCATTAAATAGTGCAAATCCTTACCTGTTTTGTGTTTTTTTCTTTGTTCTGTCCTTTGCTAACAGCCAGATAGACGGGCGTCTGTTTTGGAGGGATGGTTAGTTTATCGACATGCTTTCTCCACTCTGTTTGATAGTATTTCATTTGTTGCTTCTCTCTAGCTTCTTTTTCTCCTGCTTCTCCTACACACAGAAATTGAAAAAAAAAAAAAAAAAAAGATTCTCAGAACTGGCCATCCAGGTTTTTCAACTGTCTCAGAATAAAAAAAAAAAAAAGAAAACTGCATGGGAGCAGCTGAGTTTAGATTGCTTCTCTGTGTTTCAGGTGTTAGCTACGATACACTCACCCGATACTCTTTGGAGAGCCTTCATTTTCTTGTTGAGAAGAAAGTAGACAGCCAGAGTGTGGCAGGCACGGTTGGTGAGGACAGCGCTCAGCACTTCGCTGTGCTTGTACCCCATCTTCTCCGTCATATGAAGCAGAACTGCTTGATTTATTTCCTCAATGTGGATTCTTGAAACAAAGAGAAGCCAGATTAGTTTTATCCTGTAATACAGTATATTTACTAAGTGTCTGCATAGTTAGTATCTGAATGTGTGAACATTTTAAATGTGCAAAGCATTGCAAGTTTATGAAAACTCCACTCAATTTTTGAATTTAGTTTTATGGACTAATTTGCTTTGTTGGGATTTTTTGTGATTAGCCCAAAAAAGTAGAATATCTGCAAGTTTTTGGTGAAAAAAGATTCTCAAACTAAGCACTGTTTGAAGAGCGCATTCAACAGAGAAACAGCCAAAATACCCATGCTAACTGGTAGAACTGCACATATCCAGTGTTCATGTGGGAGAATGTATAAGCAGAAAATCTATTAATTCTGTATTAATAGATTTTGACTTTCCTTAAATCTAGTCTTAAGGAAAGTGAAATAAGTTCCTGCTTCAGTTTACCACTAGACAGATGACATGTGGAGCAGCATGTTTTGCTGATAGAGTAAGCAAAAGGTGACATTTTGGATGAAATGCAAATCACTTCATAGCAGAAAACAGTGAACACAACGTGCTCCCTGAAAACTTATAGTGACAGGATCATGCTGCAAGGAGGCTTTTCTTTATGAGGACGCGAATGTTTGTCACGGTTTGAAGTTGTGTGGTGCTAAAGTCAGAACACTTTTCCTAAGAAGAATGTAGTGCACACATATTTCTCACAATAACCTTGTATATTTTGGAGTGCTGGTTATTCCCATTTTTGCAGTTCTACAAAAGAACCTGTGCGAGATTGCTAAAGACTGGGGAAGGAAGTTAACCTTTCAGTAAGACCAACCAAAGCTGAACCAAATTTTAACGTTCTTCATGTGTGAGAATGACCTCTACTTAAATCTAAATGAGAATTCCTGGAAAGACTTGAAATTTTGTGTGATGCTTTTCTTTAAGTCTGCCTGAGCTTGAACTATGTCGCACAAAGGACAGGGCAAAAAATGTTAGTCTCTACTTACAGTTCTAGTTGCATGGAAAGTTAGTCCTACAAACTATTAAATCTACAAACCATTTAAAAAACACAAATGTTTATTCACAATATGGGCTGATTTGTGTTGGCTGATCACACATCTCTTCCCTGAAGAAGCACACTACAGTGGTTGTTATGTAACAGAATGTGAAAAGGCTTGCAAGGCACTGCATCTGTGCCTGTGCATACCTGCTGCGATAAGGTGCCCCTGTGTTCCTATTGGCCAGCTGCAACCAGGAATCAGTCATCACTTGATGTATATTTGGACGCCTGTGAGGGTCTGGCTCAAGAAGCTTCTTCAGCAGACAGGTGGCAGCTGAGAGGAGAAAAAAAGAATAAATCATACTGTGCTGTCAACAGTTGCCTGTCCCAATCTGTGAAGATTCCTGAAAGTTAAACATGTCATTACATGTATAACAATCAGTTTGTCCTTACTTGGAAGTCAAAACCAACACCTTTCCAACTTATTTCTCCTTATATTCCAATACAATGTCAGCACCAAATCTCCTCCTTCTTTTCATGGAGCATTTCTCAGATTGAATCACTACAATAAGCAGTAGGGTGGTTGAGTCAATCCTTCATTTGAAAATTAGCAGGAATCACTGCCGTGACAAGTAAAAGGTGAAAAGTGTCATTGCTTCCAGTAGTTTCGTTTTGATACTCGTTTCTCCAGTATTATCTGTACCCCCACCCTCTTCTACCTTTGAGAAATTCTTTAGAAATGCAACCACATAACCTGTTTGTTGCTGCACCAGAAAATTCTTTGGAAATATTTTTTTCTGCTGGTAACTGTGGGAGTGTGCAACTCCATCTAGCCAATGATAATTTTAAGTCATTTTTTTTCTAAATGTAGACAGAGTGCCAATAAAAACAAGTTCAAGAAACCTAATTAACAAAAATAAATGTTTGTTTGACTACCAGGTGCCTACAATTGGAATTTATGACACATTCAGTCTTTAGTAAATGTCAGTTACCAGTAGATAGGGTAGGAGGTAGAGGGTTCATTTCTTTGTCCACCATCTTCTGGTGCAGAGCTCGAAGGCTAAAGGGCTCCACGGTGAAAGGGAGTGACCCGGTCAGCATTGCATACATATTGACTCCACTGTAAAGCAAAATGTGCATATTTAAAACTTCAAGTTGCTGTAAACAACAACAGGTGAATTCATATTCTAAAGAATGAATGTGAACTTACATGGACCAAACATCCACCTTTGGGCCGTATTTCTTTCTGGACAGCAGCTCGGGAGCAGCGTAGGCTGGACTGCCGCACTGGGTACTGAAAGGGTCAGAGTATCCCAATATGCCAGCGCAGTTACTGAGGCCAAAATCTAATAAGGAGAGAGTGGGAAAGTGTGGTAAGTGTCATTCTTAGGATTTTTTGTTGTCTATATATCTCAGCTATGCACAAACAGACAGAGCCAGATTAATGCCGCAGCGAAAGCTTGTAAGCCTTTTAACAGGAGATTTAGCTGTTCTTTTCCTCTTTACCTCGTTAAGACTCTGATTGCACTCAGGGTGAGAAAATTTACAGTGACCATCCAGCCATCATTAATAAATAGTTACATGATTACCATTAATTATTCAGTTGTCCACTATAGAGTACAGACTGTGTTTTTGGAAGAAAGGAAAATTTGATTGTGCCTTACCTATGAGTTTTATGTTGTCCTGTTCATCCAACAGGAGATTTTCTATCTTCAAATCTCTGCAAGACAAAAAGGGAGAGAAGAGATGTCACTGCCTGTTGATTTTTTTTAAGGGATTTTTTTTTTGCCCTTTTTTTGCAGTATATTGACAGGTAAGAAGAGTATGACAGAGGCTGGGACTCGAATCCCTAATACTCACGTCAAGGCCTAAGGCCTCTATACTTGGGTTGTGCACCCGCTAACACAGTCAGTTTTTATGAAAGATGATAGAAGTCATTGCTGTCTTACAAGCCATTAGAAAGATCAACATGATGGAATCTCTTGTGCAACTGGGAATTTATGAATTTGTACATCTTTTAAACATGATATATTAATAATGATGAACACTGTTTGGATTATTGCAAGATGATTGAATATCCTGTGCTTTTAGTTTATTTAAAGAAGTTCTTAAATACAACTCAACAAGTACAATAGACCTGGGTGTTCTTGTGTATTCATGTGCACGATAGACCTAAGCCACATGTTGAAAGCAATCTTTAGCACAAAAAAACAACACAATATTTTCAGATTTGGGAGAGCAGGCAGTTTCCGTGTCCTTTGTCATACCTGTGCACCACGCCAGCCCTGTGAAGATGCTCGACGGCCAGCACCAGCTGCCGGATGTATTTCTGAGTTTCCCGTTCATCAAGGTGCTTCTTCTCATAAATGTGGTTCATGAGGTTCCCTCCAGGACACAGTTCCATCACCAGGTAGTAGCTGTTCTCTGTCTCCAGGATGTCCAACAGCTGTGCAATGTTTGGATGCCGAATCATTTCCTGGATTTGGCCTTCTCTCCGCAGGTTCTTTGTGACGTATGAGTCCTTCTTGGCCTTCCGCTTGTCAATTACCTTAACTGCCACCTGGAAAAAACAAGAGAAGAGGAAAGAGTAAGAGGATGAGGAGAGATTCTCTTGGCAGCTGTGGGTTGACTCTTAAACCCTGTGCCATATGTTGTAGTTAGCAAAAGCACACTCTAATATTAGTGTGACTCTTAGGGTTAAATTTCAAGGAGCGTAACAGGTGATGACGCAACTTGATCTTTATTGCTGGGAACATAACTCGCCGCTGACCTCTCCCAAGCAGCTGTTCTTAGGGTGTGGAGTAATGCAAGGCCCTAAAGAAGGGAGGCATGTGAGTGTGAGAGAGGTAACAGAATTGCAATAAAGTAAAGGGAAAGCAAACGTTATCCTATATGCCGAGAAAGTGCCAAAACCAAATGGGCAGTTAAAGCTACCTCTATTTGCTTTCCTGCTACGTTAAAGTTAATCTCATTTGATAGGTTAGGATGTAAGCAACTCCAGTACTAAAAGGTGTTACTCTTTGCCTTTCATTTCGCCTTTTAAAATGTTTTAATGGAAGACTACTTGAGTTACTGTTAAGAAATCCTTGAAGATGTCCTCATAAATGGCAAACGATGCGTCCTCTGTTCAATGGCAGACTCTTGTGGATAATTGCATTCAATAAAAATATTTCATTCTCTGCCTGTGCTTCTCCTTGTGTCCTGTCTAGACTGAGTTCAAGAACATGGTTACCATACATTACAAATCATCTCAAGGAGAGTCTACAGATGTGGACCAGCATGACAAGTGGAACAAATCACCATATCCATTAGCGACACTGTGCAACAGTGTCCTCTCTTTTCTTTGCCCTTTGGCTTATTTTTACAACCATCCTTCAGCTCATTTTTATGCTCTGATAATTGATTCCCCTCTGAAGAACCTTTTTACAGTTACTAATTAAACCTAGCTTGCAGAAGAAACTTTTTGTTCGTCACGTGACAGTTAAAGATTGCCCATGTTTACTTGCGGGAAATGTATGTGCCAGGTTAGGATTGGGGCTGTGTATTTACAGTAGTGCATATGAAAAGGGTGGGGTGGATATCAAGGGGGAAGGGAGCATGCTGCCAGGGGGCTTTTGGGAGACTCAGTTGTTTAGGCACCCCTCAGACAGGAAGGAGGGGTTTTGCAGGGGGAATGTAGAGGGGAAAGTGGGTTACATATATCAAAAACACACCCATGTGACCTCTCCTACCTCCCTGACCATGATGACCCCATCGTTTTCCTTTCTTCACTTTTACATTCTACATCTATATCATCTTTCAAGTGATGCTAAAAAGGGGAACTGGAGGACCTGCTGCATATCTTTTGGCCCGACATAACCTTGGTTGAACAAACTTGCTGCCCTGCCCTCCCACCCTCCCTAACAGCTCCTATTGGATGTCTTTATTCAATGAAGAGCTGTGCCTGATTGTGAGATTACCACTGTTTGCATCATCCTAAACAAAGAGAGTAGGGGGAAAAGGGGAGAGGAGAGGCGCCTTTTCTCTTCTGAGCAACAGAGCGAGCACCAACGGGTAAACAGGGATCAAGATAATTACATACATTTTCAACAATTTAATATTATCTACGGGTATAGTCGCACAAACAGGTTTTACATGTTGAAACATGGAGAAAGGAGAGGAGGAGCTTGTTTTTCTTAGATGCAAATATTTTTTCTGGCAGTTTTCCAAAAAAAAAAAAAAAAAAATCTGAAGAGATCGAGACAAAGGCAACAACTGGCCAATGGATGCCCATCTCAAACCCCTGCGTTTGCAGAATCCCAATGAGCTCTGCCCCATTTATCAACGAGGTCATTTCATATGCAAGCAGCAGCTTTGCTTCCTCATAGGCCAGACAATTTTGTTCTCAGTCCCTATCACAGCCACACGCGCATGCAGAAGGTGAGATCACCAGCAGCAGCAGACAAAGCAACGCACAAGTTGCCATCCAACGCCTCAGGAAAGCAGGTGCTTTCCATTCCCGTTTGAGCCTTTCTCTCACACAAACACGTAAGGCAAATATTGCCGGTGGAGCTTCGGTACTGTGCATGCACTGCACCTCGACAGCTGGCGATGCAACATGAGCTCATTAACAAAGGGCGCTCATTGCAAGCAGAGCTGACCACTTTCTCTGAGGTACAACTGGTTAACTAAGCTGAGCAGTCGTACCACTGGGTTAACCCCTCTGATTACATAGTCTTCTATAATTTTTAATCTGCTAAATTTATTTCTGTAATATTATTTATTATTTGACCCTTTTAAATGCCCATATACCACCAACATACAACAGCATAAGAAAGCCCCTTTGACTCCCAATTTGCCCAAAATGATATGAGGCAGTGGTATCATATATATATATATATATATATATATATATATATATATATATATATATATATATATATATATATATATATATATATATATATATATATATATTGACAAGCCAAGAGAAGCTGAAAACAAGAAAAATGCTCTTTTAAAGCATTATATCTGACACCCAGATGCATGCAATGCCGTGTTACCCTTGAGGTACACAGTTTAGAAATTGCACATTAATTTGGGAGATGTAATTTTTATCTACAATCATGTCTTACCTTTTCTCCCGTACGACTGTGGAGACCTTCTCTAACTTTTGCGAAAGACCCTTCTCCCAGCTTCCTCCGATCAGGTAGGTCCCGACACGCTTGGTGTGGTAAAAGTTATTGATGACGTCCGGGTCAGGACTGCCGAGCGAGCCCGAAAAGGTACTCTCATCGCTGTCTGAGGTCTCGCCATCATGCGTCTTGTTGTCCGTTCCCTTGTCTTGGTCCAAAACGGGCATCTTTGTTGCCTTGTCTGAGGAGGGAGAAAAACTTCGCACTCTACTCACCCACCTTAAAAGCAGGTAGGCTATCCTATTAAACGCTTAACGTCCGATAAATTAGGAGTGTTGGATCTTGCGCCACCTGTTCACCCAAACGCATCCAGCCAGTGCGCTCAGCAGTTTCCGAGACAAATGAATCCGCTTAGATTATTATGACATGCGGAGCATTTAAAAAGCCAATATCTGTCATGGATAACTGACGCAACGTGTCTTATTATCTACGCGAGAGTGTTGCTTTCAGATCGAGGTTATAGGCTGTGAGCGCATCTCCTCTCACACGAGCGTCTCTTGTAAGGTCTGAGTGCCATGCAGCGTGTTTTTCAGTTTGAAGTGACTTTCCCGGTCCTGTAGATGGGCGTTCCCCTACCAAGTGTACTGGTGAAAAAGAAACACAGTGATGGAAGCGGGGGTACTTTTCTATCCAATCAGCGCAGGGTGGGTGGAGTGTGTGTACGGACAACGGGAACAACAAGTCTACCGGTACCACCGCCCCGCCGCTCCGCTATGTGGACTCACATTGTACATGTGCAGGAACAAAGAATGGATTTGAGTGACTTGTTACAGAATCAACATTTGAGCTCATAGGTTGGCAAAAAAAAAAAAAAAAAAAAAAAAATACTAACATGTATTTGGGTTGGCATTTTGATAATTATAAACATCTCTCTGTGCGTGAACAATAAGCCTTTTTCATATTTATAAAAATATAAGATTTTTTCAAGGTAGTTATAATCAATATTCAGCTTGAATTAAATTTTGCCTATCTATTATATTTTGGGTGTTTGCTTTCAGCAGACAGAGAATCATTTCATCTTGTTTACTTATGAGGTTCACTGGCCTAATTAACATTTTTAATCACCCAAAGAGAACCGGGAGGGGCCACTCATCATAAGCTTCGGCCCAAAAAATATATATAGGCCTACATATATTTTTCATAGTAAATCTAATCAGGCTCAATACTTGAACAGTTGTTTTAATGACATTTTTATTGCACAAATAAATATATTCACTTTATTTTCAAATGTTGTATTTCTTTAGTTTTTTTTGTGTAGCTATGCTTCAATTTCGATCTTAAATTGAATGGCTTTAACGGTGCTCAACCACATGCTGCTTTTTCAAGACTGCTGGACCATGCTTTCTTGATAATTCACTCTAATAAAGATATAAATTGCACAAGTGCGACATCTTTTGGAGACTTTTTGCACTACAATAAAAGGCAGACGTCTTGCTGAAATTGAATCAATATCCGTTTTGTAATTGTCTTGACACAAGGGCCTCAAGCATCTCATCGATTAGACCTGCATTAGCCCTTAAAACAAAACATTTGATCTTTCCACAGGGTCAAATGTGTTAGGATTTTCTGCACGTCTTTTGTGTCTTATGTAGCTTTTTAAACACCTTACTCTAAGTCTGACTATTAAATAGGTAGACCTACTTTCAAAAGCAGATGAAGGCAAATTTTATAGAGGAAACAGTAAAAACATAGATGCTTCCTGAGTTGAGCGTTAGATACTGATATTTGCTGAATAAATCAAAGTTCTTGCTGTAAAGGCCATACATTATCACCATTTAAACTGGATTTCAGGTTGCATGGGTAAAATATTCTTTTGGATTTCAAACATAATTCTGTTTTTGAGTCACAGCTGTGAGGAGCATCCAAAATGAAAGATTTTGTGTTTGCAGGAACAGAGATTGCAGAATCATTTGCATTCAGATCTGTGGGGAACTGTGGCGCTAGTGCTTCTGGAGCCATTTCCCAGTTTGGTTTCACAGCAGATACTGCGCCTTGTAAAATTCATGATACATCTTGAACCTTTCCACATTTTGCATGTTGCAACTGCATACCTCAATGTATTGAATTGGAATTTTATGTGATAAATCCCGACAAAATGATGCAAAATTGTGAAGTGAAACAAATAGTAAACAGAATTCTCAAGTAATTTTTAGAAATAATAAAGGTTGCAAAAAAATTAATTCAGTGCCTTTACTCACTCTAAAATACAATCTAGTGTAATCTGCCATTCCAAAATTGGAGAGACAGTAGTGACTTTTTTTCATCCACTCTCAAATAGAGGTTGGTTCTCTTAAACACTCCACTAAAAGTTATCAAGCAGATTTTCCTACTTGAGTTCTGAATCTATCCCATATTAATGAGTGTTTATCTGACAATTACTGACTGTTTCTTAGATTATTACTTTTCTTGCTTAGCCTGCCAAGTTTAGATGGACAACTATAACCTTTACTTGTGTCATTCTTGGTATACTGCCTTTCTTCTGTTCTATTTTTTTCTTGCTGTTTTTTTCTTTCACTGCACATCTTTTCTTTGAAGAACTACCCATGTAATAAGTTTAATAAGTGTAATAAGTTAGGCTTTTTCAATGCTACATAGTATATAGTAGCATTTTTATTCCTATCAAGGAATTTTTGTTTTTTTGGTTCCTAAAATGTGCAGTTTTCTTGAACCTATTTTCACAAAGAAGGTCTTCAGTTCTCAGCTGGAGACACTATATTGTTTACATTTTTTAAGCAAATGCATACTTTGACCCCTACCATTTTTGACAAATAAAGACTTGCTAAGTTAACTTACAATGAAACTATTAAAATGATTAATCTTCTTTTTTCAGGCAGCACATTAAGTAGAAGCACCCTGCCACCTAGTGGACAAACCCAAGAACAACAGCACTGAATCCCATCATGCTTTGCTGTGCCCGCCGACCCAACGCGAGGCTAACTGGCGTTAGCTACCGGGGAGCGGACATGTTGTTCCGTCCTTTCCTAGAATAAACATCGTTTTGACCAGGATTTCGGGAGTTACGGGAGAAGCCAGGTGCATCTGGCAATCATGGAGGCCGTGAACGCCTTTAACCAGGAGGTAAGCTGCACGTTGGGCTTGCTCAGAATCTGAAGTCACCGTGGCTGGTGGATGTGGTCACAGCAGTGCTGTGATGCTGTAGAGCTAACCGAGCAGGTCGGAGTAGGGGGCCTGCTAGCCGTTGGACTTTCTTGGTGTTATTGTGATTGGGTTAATGTTAATGTTGCGCTTCGTCAACTGGGGTGGTGTTACATTGAATAGTAGGATGGTTTACCCTAGTGTAATAAGAAGCCACTCGGCAATATCGGAAAACAGAGTAAACACTGGTACAAGGATCCTCCGTGTTGCTAATGGGAGTGAATTGGTCCCAAACACTGCTGCTCGTAACAGTACGATTAACAAACACACTCTCCAGTTAACACAGTGATACAAACGGACTGCAGGCCTACAAGGGCTTATTGTTGCTAATTTGGAGTAATAAACATGCAAAATGTTTCTTAAAGAGCAGACACGGTAAGTTTCTATGAGGCCTGTTCATGCTGTTGGAAGCCCAGTCAGAACCTGCAGTCTCTGTCATTACATTTACATTTACGCGGTTTTCAAAGCTGGTGCCCATATGCTTAATCAGTTATTCAGGCTCAAATTGACATCCTGCAAGATATTTAGCGTCGAAATTGCTGCCATTCCTGCGATCTTTACAATCTTTGCAGTATTCGCTGTCTCACTGGAAGCAAAAATACAGCTGCAAGAATACTAGGGCATGGTTAAAAGGGCAAATCATAGACTTTATTTTGTCATGTGATGCTGAAAGTGTGGGTTTGTGTGTCAGATTTTATGCATCTCCTTCTACGTTAGATAAGTAGCTATTTTGCTTTCAGATGATGTCTGAGAATATCGTTTTTTAGAGGCATTCATTATGAAAAATAAATCAATCATGATATTCTTCTAAAATCAGGATTTTAATACAGTTATGCTTTTCTACAGTTACTTTGAGATTCACACTGTATCACAGAAATGAGTAGAAGTACCACTGTTTTGTAGTACAAAACAGTGGTACTTACACTGTTTAATTATGATTATTTAAACCAGAAAAATCTACATAAAATAATAACAAAATCACGGTTGTAGTAATTTTCTATACATAATAACATTTATTTACTCTTCTACTTTGATAGACATTTAGACTGGTTGGCTCTTCCTAAGTTTCAACACAAGTACTTTTTTAAAATGTATTATTATTATTGTTATTATTATTTTTAATCTCTTGACTGTATTTCCAAAAAGACAAGTTAATCTTTCTTGAACACAAGAAAAAAGTATTGGTGCCTTCTTTCAGCCAGCTGACCGTCAGTGCTCAGCAACAAGTGAGTTTATTTGTCTCTCTACAGCTGCGTTAAACTCTAATCAGTAACCAAAACTTTTTAAAAACAGAATTAACCCTGGTTAGCCAGTTCAGTTTACAGTGGCCAGTTTTAGAGTTCCTTTTCTGCTTTGGATTTTATCTCTTCAAAGGTGAATCAAGTTAGTAGAAAAAGATGAATATGGTGAGACAAGACATTATGTATTGGATGTATGTTGCAGACTGCGCATAGGGACAGTTTAAAGATATGTTGAGATTTTAAAATGTTACAGTTTCTAAATCCCCGAACTATTCAGTGGTGACATTCTAGAGGTTCAAAGTCCTTTTAATGAGTTGCTGCAGAAAAGGTTTGTGTCATCTCAGTTTTCTAGGCTACCTGAAGTGCAGAATAATGCAGCACTGCCCCTCCCCCACATATTGCACATAGCAGGCCTAAGGAAAACTTCTACATATTTCCTTTACTTACAAAACAGAGAAATTTAAGTGTTTGAAAACTGGTTGTGAGAAACATGGACGGTTTTGGTGTGAAATCTAAAGTAACACCACTGATGGTTCCCAGTAAGCTGTTGCTGTTTTATTATTATTATTATTGAGGATATATGATTGGTCCTAGATATTTTATTTCATTGATATTGAATAGCGAGAAACTCGTTCAGGCTTTTGGCTAACTGTGTTATTACCGTGTCAGTACAAATCTCAACCACTAAACTGATCAGATGGTTTCAGCCCCAGGTAGCTCAGAATTGTTATGTCTTTTATTTGAGAGCCATGTTTAAGAATACATTAAATTCAGAATATTTTTCTGTTTCATTTTGAAAATTTCAAGCAGTGCGTAATAAAACGTAAACATATTAGTCTCCGTTTACCAACAAAAACTGACAAAAATCGCCACACGAGATATAAAAAAATGTGCGTACTAATCAATAATGACAACAGATAAAGAGATTTTTGAGGAAACAAATTTCTATTTTAGAAATTTAATTACATTTAGGTTCACCACATTTCCCTGTAAAGTAATACATGCAATACATCCTTATTTTAGTGCGTCATGTAAAAAACGGATGTACTTCAATAAAACAAGCATGTGACCTGAAATTATTTTATTTTTGCTCCATTTTGTATTATCCATTCTACTGTTTTATGGTTTCCCATGTCATCTTTTCATTACCTTTTCCACTCTGCAGTTATTCTCCTTGATGGACTCCAAGCCTCCTATATCTCGAGCAAAGATGATCTCCATTACCAAATCAGCCATAAAAGCTATGAAAGTAAGTAATAGTTCTTAATGTGCTGTATTTTTTCGTGGTCATGTTTCTGATTTTAAAAATAGGTTTGCATTTCCTTTTTGGCTGCATAAAGCTGAAAACACTCATTTGTTCCCTTTTTTTCAGCTCTACAAACATGTGGTCCAGATTGTGGAAAAGTTTATCAAAAAGGTGAGCCTGGTTTTGTTTCAAACTGATTTGAAAAGCATTTCTTTTTCTCAACAATCATCAGTAATTTAAAGGTATTTGTCTCCTTGATCTTGATTCCTTCAGTGTAAGCCAGAGTATAAAGTTGCTGGCTTGTATGTGGTTGATTCCATTGTGAGGCAGTCCAGGCACCAGTTTGGACCAGACAAAGACGTGTTTGGTCCAAGGTTCACCAAAAATATCACAGGAACCTTCGAGAACCTTTGTCTCTGTCCCATAGAGGACCGGGTAAGAATGGAAAAAATCTTCTGAAAGGCTGGAAAATTTCTGATATGATACTTCATTTCTTTTCTTTTTTTTGTTTGTAGAGTAAGATTGTGCGGGTTTTGAACCTGTGGCAGAAGAACGGAGTGTTTAAGATCGAGGTTATTCAGCCACTCTTGGATATGGCTGCAGGTTCTGGCAGTGGTGCTGCTTCCATCACACACACAGAAGAGCCGGGTGAGTTATAATTTGAGTCCTTTTTAAATCCCACATTATAGAAACAGTTTTATCTATAAAGTATTTTTCTGAATGAGCATTCTCACCTTTAAAAACATGTTTGTGCCATTGTCTCATCATTTAGGTTCACCGCCGTCTCCAGCCAAAGAGCCTGTGACCGGAGTATTAGCCAACTCCACCCCAACAGCCGCTCCTCCACTACACAACTCTGACGCCTTTGCTGCTGTAGCACAGCTCTTCCAGTCTTCGCAGGGTCAGCAGGTGTGTTTACACCTATGGAAACCTGACATCGCTTCATTCATTTGCTTTCTGTTTTCATCATGGAAACTTCTGAATCTACTTTATTTCTTAGCTCCAGCAGATGCTCCAGAACTTTCAGCAGCAGGCGGTTAAGCCTGAAACCAACACTCAGCCTCTTCTGCCGACCGCTCAAATGCCGGTTCAAAGCGTGCCTACTGGCCTGGCTGCGGTTGCTGCTCAGCCTCACCTCTCTCGCCTCAACCTCCTCCCGTCAACTCCACCCAACCGGTCCAGCAAAAGACAACTTTTGACATGGTGACGGATATTTGCATTCCTTTCTTCAAGTTTTCTCACCTGTACTGCCTTGCAAAGTATTTGTACGCCTTGAACTTTTTCAGTTTTCCGCTAACTTGAATGTAATTTGCTGGGGCTTTTATGTTATTGATAGTCACAAATTAGTGGAGGATGCATGGCTTTAAATTTTTTCACAAATGAACAAACCAACAACATTCTGAATGCACACTTTTCATATTTTCTTTTTTCTAATCTTTTGAAAGCCATGCTTACAAAAAGTTCAGTGTTTGGAAATTTGTAATTTTTTTGTAAAACCAAACAAAAAAGAATCGAATTTAGAATTTACAGTTTCATCTGCCTTCCCTTCAGAAGTTGCTTGACCGTTTTGATTATGATGATGAACCAGAAGTTGGAGATGAAACTAAAAAGGATGAAGCCTCCTCACAGCCCCCTTTGTGAGTCCCCACCCTCATTCTGAGTAGAATAGCCTCCACAAATAACATCAAGGAGGAGTAATAATGACACATTTTTCTTATCACAGTATGCAACAACCTCCAGCCTTTCCTCAGCACATGGAGCACTTTAATACACAGATGATGAATATCTCAAGACATCACACAGCAGGTAGTAACATTGAACTTTCATTGTTCATTTTTATTTTAGTTTTACACCAGATGTTTTAGAGTGTGAACATCAGTTAAGGGAGATGGAAAAGAATTGTATTCTTTATCAAACAAGTGGCTTAAATGTTTTGATGTACTAAAAGAAATTACTGTACAATAGGTCTGACTGATTTTAACTTTTGTTTAAGTTAAAGACTCAAAAAGTATCTTGAGAATTTATTTAAATAGTCAAGTTTTGTCAGTCAGGAATATTTTATATATTTGTTTAATATGACATGATGTTACAACTCATAAATTTAACAGAAACCTTTAAGAAGACAAAACTGAATAAAATCTGAACAAATCTAATTTGTCTTCTGATATAAGACGCAATGATTGGTACTGGATATTAATTACAGATTTCTTCTATAGGTTTCCGTGCCTCCGAACGGCCAGCTACAGGCTGGTGTCGTTCTGCCAGGACAAGGCTACCCTGTTACCATGCCACCGATGGGGCACTCTCTTCCAGGGCACCGCATTCCAGGTTCAACTGGGCTTCCAGGCTTCCCAGGGATATACCCTCCTCAAAACGCTGCCCAGCAACAACAGGTAGGTTTCCAGCCATCAGAGGTTAGTTATAGCATGAGCAGAGGTAGAGCCATCCAGTTGCAGTGAAACGCTTTTTCCTTTGATTTAAATAAATCATTACAGAGATTAGAAACAGTCTTCAGAATCTTATTTTAGCAATTAACATGTAACGGCTGTGTACTCTCTGTGTGTACTCTCTCTGTAGATTAGATTCAAAGGTTTACAAATGGCTGCCAAAATTTCCTATTTTTAAGTGTGAACTTTAAAAGCCAGAAAATCAAAGTTACAGCCTTTTTGGTACCTGCTCTCTTACAGCCTGAAGTGATGTTCTTCAAAATCATTGTTTTCTTTTTAAATAGATTTGAACAACTTTTAGTTTTAGTTTAGTTTCAGATTTATCTTATTTCTTGACTTCTAAGATAAATTAATAAAAACCTTAAATATTGATCAAGAATATAACTGGTTTGGTTATATTTGCAATAAGTCACCTTCTGATTCATCAGTTTTTTTCATCTTTTCATCAGGACTCCTCAGTGGATATGGACCATTCATCAATGAGAGATGGCCGGCATGGGTCGGCGGTCCCACTCAGGCTCAAGGTAAAGTATAAAATGGATGCTAAGAAGTTTATGACAATCTGCCAAAGAGAAGTTTCCTGATAATAAAGCTTCTTTTGCCTACACAGATCTCCAAAGAGGAGAAGATCTAGATCCAGTTCCCGCTCCCGATGGTCCAGGCACAGGCGATCCCGCTCCAGAGATCGCCGCCACCACTCACCTCGCTCTCGCTCACAGGAGCGCCGGGAGAGAGAGAGAGAAAGAGAGCGGCGGCAGAAAGGCCTTCCACCGCCCAAGAGCGAGACTCTGAGCAGTGAGTCGTCACCTAGGTTACCTAGGAAATTATTTATCACAGGAATGATTGAAATTTGTACTTATTTCATTTTTCCCTCCTACGATGAAAATAATTGTTTAAATCTTTTAACTTTTGAAATATTGCGAAATTTGTTCCTTGTTGATGAATTTTTCCTCTTTAGTTTGTAGTACTACACTGTGGGTGGGTCAGCTGGACAAGAGAACTCAACAGCAAGACGTCGCTCGTTGCTTGAAGAGTTTGGACAGATTGAATCTATAAATGTAAGTCGATTTGTTTGAATCAGATATATTTAATCTTAAAACAGTAATTTCTGCGTTTTATAATTCCAATGTTTTTAACTTAGTTTCTTAGATGTTGATTATGACATGCTTGTGACTGTAGTGCTTAGAGTTGATGTTTGCATTATTAGGTACCTTACCTCTCTATGCTGTTATCTTTAAGAAATATTGTTCCTTAGTCGTTGTTAAACAGTCCTTGCTCAGTTAATTGGTTTGTCAGACAGGAAAACTTGTTTCTCATATAATTATTTACCATTTTTTGTTTTTCTCTGTTGTTTTTCAGATGATTCCTCCAAGAGGCTGTGCTTACATTGTCATGATACAGGCAAGACGCTTACAGAGCACTGCAGAAACTCAGCAGAGGATCGTAAAAGTTAACCAGAAAGCAATTAAGGTGGGTTATTTATTTTGTCTGTGGATATGCCACTGAGAAAAAATTCTGGAAACAAATCTGAATTTAAATCGAATTATTTCCTACCAGATTGCTTGGGCTCTGAACAAGGGTATAAAGCCTGATTTTAAACAGTACTGGGATGTGGAGCTGGGTGTCACCTACGTACCCTGGTCTAAAGTCAGAGAGGACCAGTTGGAGGAGCTGAAGGAGGGAGGAATGCTGGATATGGATACCTTATCACCAGGTTAAAAAAAAAAAACTAATGCAGGAGAAATGTTTATGTTTGAAATGACTGAACGCATTTTCTCCTCAATATATATATTTTGAAACTACACAGTTAATTTTATTAAAAAAAACTAAATTCACCATTACCATCTACTAAATTTTTTCAGCTTTATTACTTAGTTTATTTATTGCTATCATGACTGACTTTGCAGAGTGGAGCAGCATGAGAAAGACCTTCGACCACCTTGAGGAACCCACACACAATGGCCGTTCTGAGCAACAGCAGCCTGAGGAGATACAAGTGTTACCGATGACTGTTGCAGCTTCTCATCCTGTACAAGTAAAGAACACATAGAATATTTATGGTTTCAAGCCTAAATAGGAGCAAGCAGGCAGTTTGCAAGCAAGGCATGGCTGTTTGCCTGCTCACAGCAGGAAACCCTATTGTTTTTACTGTTTTTCCATTCTTCTTATTATGTTTTTCCACTGAAAGTCATACTGGACCCTACTCCCTGAAACTTACTTCAACTTTTATTTGGTATCCTGGTTCAGTATCCACAACGGTTCTCAAATACAAATATTCAGCCACATTCACCTGTAGATGGCACTGTGGTAGTAAATCCATCTTTCAGTTTGTAAACTCCAAAACCAGAAGTCTCGTTAACAAAATTGATGTGGGCAAAGTTTCTTAGAAAGATTCTCCAACATGTTCTACTGTGCAAAAATTGTGGCTCTGGAATATTTTTCACAAGGGAAGCAAGAAAATTCAACTCTAAGCCAATTGAAACTTATTACAATATATACTAAGGAATAAACAAAAAGAAAGTTATTGTGGCAATTTTTTATTTTGCCCAATTATGATAGCTGATTAAACATCACTATACACGTCACTACAAAATTACATTGTTCATAATTTTGAAATCATAAAAAAAAAAATCCACAATTTCCTTCAGGTACAAACACAATATTGACAATGGCTAGCTAGTTTTTTTCCCCAACTTGTTTTATGGTTGGTTGCAATGAGGGGTTGGGGGGACTCATTTAAAAAATCTTGAGAAATGTTTCATTTGAGCAATGTTGTTTTTTGAGTTCTCCACGACGCATCACACAACGTTTTTCATTTGACAGCGTCCACGATGTGGAATGCTATTCCATTCTTCTTATGTTTCTCTGCTGAAACTTGTACTGCAGCCTACCCTCCAAAACTTTTTACGACTTTTATTTAGTATCCGTGTTCATAATCCACACCGCCACTTGGATATAAATATTGAGCCACATTCACCTGTAGGTGGTGCTATGGTAAGAAATATGTGTTTCAGATTATAACTCCAAATCTAGAAGGCACATTATTTTCAGGACTGTCCTGCATTTGAAACATTTCGGGACAGAAAACCGTGCTGAAAAATTGCCATCTTGGTCGACACGTGCAGATCAGTAGCTATGCCCAGGCAGATGGGAAGTGCATTGGGTGTTGGAACCTCGGGTTATATTATAACTGGTTACAGTTATAGTTGAAATTATTATTTTTTTATATTTTAAATGTTTTTATAATTATGGTTTAATGGTAGTAAGAGACTCATATGTCAGTCAGTTACTATAGTCCTTCACAAAATGGGTTTTATTTTGCTTATTGTTACCTAAAGTGTACATGACATTGGGCGAATTATCTGCTTATTCATTTTCACAGGTCCCTTCATTGCAGCAGCCAATGATTGCTATGGGTTCCCTTCAACCTCCGGTCTTTCCTGGTCCCATTGGGATGCCTCCACCTGGCTTTGCTCCAGGCATTCCCCTTCCTCCTTTCATTAGACCTGGCTTAACCCGTTGCAAATGCCCCCAGGTAGCTTTTACTCTTTACAATTGTTTTAAGAACTAGGATGCATGTCTTACACTCTTGTCAGAGTGAATCTTAATGGGTTTCACTACTATATCCCCAGGTTTTCCTGCCTCGGGACCTATGGCCCTCGGGTCCACTACTTCCTTCCAAAGGTGGAGTTGATGACCCCCCTCAAGACCCAGCAGGTCAGGGCGCCAAGAAAAATGATGAAGGTCCTGGAGGGTCCAAATTTATTTAACCACCAAATGGGACACATGGGTTAGTAATTTTGTTTCCCTTCGGTTTACTAAAGAAACAAAATAATGGGGTTTGAACTATTTAATAACTTAAACTTAGCAATCTTTAACTGCTTGTGGTTTTCTAACAGGACCTCCTGGAGGTTTTCCAGGTGGACCTAATTCTACTGTTGGTCACCGTTGGTCTTGTCGGACATCCCGGCGGGTCCTCCGGTCGGACATCCTGGCGGTCCTCCGGTCGGACATCCCGGCGGTCCTCCGGTCGGACATCCCGGAGGTCCCCCTGCCGGACATCCCGGCGGTCCCCCGGCCGGACATCCCGGCGGTCCCCCATTTGGACCTCCAGGTCCAGGTGGACACCCTGGAAACATCCAGTCCCCTCTTGGGGGTCTACTAGGTGCCCGACCTGGTATGATGCCACTCCAGCGCCCTCAGGGTCCACCACCATCACACATGCAACGTTTCCCTCCACCACAAGGGCAAAGACCACCTCACCCCAACGTGCCGCCTGGCCCGCCACAGTTGATACCCAGGGGTCCACATCCTCAAATGATGCGCCACGAGCCCCACAACCTAAAGGAGGATTTGGGATGCCCCCTCCACATAACATGAGAGGTCCCTTCCCTCGAGGACATGGCCCGCCCTCAAGGTCCTGCCCTGTTTACAAGACCGGGTGGTCCTAAGCTTCGAAGAGCAGGAGGAAATGGATGACAGACCGCTCAGGAGTGACAGGCCAGGATTCAGGGATCGAGAACAGGAGAGGGACAGAGACTGGGATCGAGACAGAGACAGAGAGAGGGACAGAGGGTTTGGAGGGGGAAGGCGTTTTGGTGATGGAGGTAGAGGAGGGGGTAATGACAAAATGGATGGGGGACAGGCTCGGAGGTTGGCAGGAAGATGTAGGGAATTCTCGTGGGGGCGGATGGGAGAGAGACAGAGACCGAGATCGGGACAGAGATAGAAGGGACTGGAGAGAGAGGCGAGGCAGCCTTGATAGAGACAGAGATCGAGGCCGGAATGACGATGGGGAGGACCGAGGCAAAGCGGAGAGCGGAGAAAGAAGTAGAGGAGAAGGAGGCAGCCGGGACAAAACCAGAGCGGCTGAAGTTAAAGCAGACAAACCGAGACGGTCAGAACGACGAGAGAGGACGTCGCGGTGGGATAAAGACGATCTGGCTGAACTGGAAAACATGGACAAATTCCGAAGCGCTAACAGCACGGAACAACCTGGTGGGACTCCTCTGTTTACGGTGGAACTAGGAAAGAGCCAAATGGGGAAGCCACTAAAAAGAAGGAAGAGTCAGAACATTTACTTGCTGGGCCGATTCCAGCTGTGAAAATGTCCAATCCTCAGAGTCTAAAGAGCCGGCTCAAAATGAGTCCACAGCAACAAAAGAAGAAAAGGATGCAGCAGCATCATAGACCTTCAACCTGTGATTGCTGTGAATGAGAGAAACTCCGAAAAAAGTTTTGTTCACTGTAATAGTCTCAGTTCTAACTAGTGACTGTTCGTCAGATGATCATTGACAGTTCCTGGGCGGTAGCACATCTCCCACCACGTTGTCAAGCAAATGAAACCAGATCTGTTGAAACATCACGTTATGCGTATAATGTGGCCTGGCATTTTGGTTTCATTTTGATCAATAGTTAGATACTTGTTTTTTTATTATCGTAGTTTGTATACAGATGGGGGAAATTATTGTTGTCCCAATTTTATTCATACTTTCATGTCATCACCTGGAGGAAGGAGCTTCTCAACAACAAATTAGTTATGTTATGGAGTCACTTTTAAAATCTGCAACACTGAAAAACTATTGAAATGTACTGTAATGGTGGTGTCAATCTATTCTCCTTATCGCTGCTTATAACATTATCACCACCAAAAGACAGAATCTAATGATTTTAAGAATTAACTAGCTCAAAGGATTTTATTTCTAAGGAAACAACATTTGACGATATTACCACAAGAGTGTTTACTTTTAAGGCAAAAACAAGAAAAAATATGACTAATCAAAGAAATAGACATGTAGTATTCAAAACTTTTTCACATATTCAAGAATATAATTTAATGCTACATAAATGAACAATGGCCATTATTCAGCTAGGATATTTCCATCAAAAATAGTTTCCAGAGCTGCAACTATGAACAACAGCTATTGAAGGACATCAAAAAAAGAAAAGTTTGATTTGTCAAAAAGACAAAATTTTGATACAAATATTAAATGTTTGCAAGTTAAATTTCATAAAAATACATAAAGATGCCTAATTCTATCCCCTCCCTAATTTCTCAAATTTTTAGCTGTATTTTAATTTTTATAATTGTTAAAACAATTGGCTAAAAACAGGTTTGGTTTAAATCTGTGAAAAAAAAGAGGAAATTTGGATTTGTGAGAAATTTAAAAGAAATGTGTTTTCTATCATGTTAAAAGAAGACTAAAGAAAATTGTTGAATTACCTCACCTTTCTCTTGCCTGCTTTACTTTTATTTCTTTTTTATAAGCTCTATGATTTTCACTGTTGAGCAAGTGGTGATTGTCAGATTTGTCCTCTTTCAGCAGTTTGTCAAATTAAAAACTATATTATTCAAAAAACTGAACCCAGTTTCCCAATTGAAAACACATCATATAACATCACAGATTTCTTTTATTTTGAAGCCCAGAATCAGCAATCTGATCATTTTACACTGTTGTGTAAAGCAAATGCTGAAAAATGAAGGCCGCTGCTGTAAATATGCTTTTGTCACTGATGACTTTAAGGTTTAATGGTAATAGTTGTTAATATTCTGTGATTTGTATCTGAAACACATTGACACAAAAAGAACGACAGATACAGGTTGCTTTAATGTTTTTAACTCCTAGTGGTTTGGAAAATGACAGATGTTCTATGGTTTCTTTTCAATATGAAAGACATGGACATGAAATCGTCAAACATTTCAGCCATAGGAACTTGTTTTTAATAAACTATTTTTGTACCAAATGTTTTTTGCTTCTTTTAACCTGTGCCTAACTCTTGATGATATATTTGTTTTTGTTCAGCTTTGTGAGATCAATGCTCAAGTGTGAAATATGTAACCTGCCTGTGCAAGTTTTTGGACTAAGCTTCACGGTTAAAAAGAATAACATGATCCTTTATTAAAAGTGAGTCTTATTATAAAAGGTTAATTGGCTGTTCAGCTCCTCTGATTTTTTTTCAGATTCTTTTAATAATTTGATCAAATTTATATATTTCACTATTTGAGAATGTTTAAAATGTTTCCCCTGTAGGGTTATTTAAATTGCTCTATCTCGCATGATATAATGAACTATTAGAGGGTTATTTTAAGTTTCTTTTTGACAATTTATACATGCACTACACCTTGTGAAAGTATTAATAACTTCCATGTATTTTATCTTTTGACTGCTTCATTGTAATACATAAACATGCTTCAACCTAAACCATTCTAATCCATTTAGGTTCATTTTGTTCAAAAGTGAACCTCTGCCTCTGTCTTAGGATATTTGCACTATCCATGTTTTTTCCCTTTCAGGATTTAGCCCCCAAACATCTCTATCAACTCTTACTGATTTCACAGATGAGCAGAGCACATTCTTTTACATTTTGACTGTGCTGTGGTTCAGTGGTTCCCTGTGGGCCCACTCATCTGCATGTTTTAAATGTCTCCATGTAGCACACCTGACTTCAAATGAATGGCTCATTAACATTAACTTTTGCAGGTATCTGCAATAGTTGATGGCATGAGAACTAAAGAGTCGAATGATT